>NW_027530019.1:2813959-2999545 GCF_008692635.1 Crocuta crocuta
TTTTTTTTTTTTTTTTTAATAAATTTTCTTTTAACACTTGACTTTCTTTTGAGAGAGAGAGAGAGAGAGAGAGGATGTGCATGCACACACAAGTCGGGGAGGAGCAGAGAGGAGAGAGACACAAAATCCAAAGCAGCCTCCAGGCTCTGAGCTGTCAGCATAGAGACTGAGGCAGGGCTCAAACTCATGGACGGTGAGATCATGAACTGAGCTCAAATTTGGACGCTTAACTGACTGAGCCACTCAGGTGCCCTGAGCTAGAGCATTTCTGATTTTGCTTCAAGCTTTCACATTCTGATAACTCTCTTAGGATGAACGTGGAGTGCCTCAGGACCAACAGGAGGAAGAGCTGATTTCTGAAAGCAGAATAGAAATCAAAATCCCCAATATCAACTCTGATTTAGGAAATGAATTGTACTTCGTTAAACTACCCAGATTTCTCAGCATAGAACCCAAGTAAGAGGACTGATTAAAGTTTTTTTTCAAGATATTAAATAAAAATAAGTGGAATATAAATGTTTTTTCTTACCATGAAAAATGATGACTAATCATAAAGATGAGAGATTCCTCATCTGATAAGGATGATACAGGTGTTTTTCACTAGTGTAAGGCTGAAAAGTGAGATGGAGAAAGTTTGCCAGAGAAATCATAAATGTTCAGTGAAAAGCCATTGTGACTAGAAAAGACTATAATCTTGGACAACAAAATATTGTTGGGTATTGTTCATGAAGGTTCATGAGTACAAGCTCTTACATAATTAAACGTGATACTTTCCTTTTAAAATGTTGAAAGATAGACCATATGTTATTTATATTTCAGAAGACATATTTCTTCAAATAAGACTTCAAGTAATTAGTCACATTTGGATTTTATTTCAGATGTTTTAAAATCACATTTTAAGAACGTACACTAATTTGCATACTTTCTTAAAGTTTTACATCAAGTTATTTGTCTACTGTGCATTGTTGTAAAGATTATTATTTTACAGCATTCATTCATATTAATTACTAAATATGACTAACAGATTAAAAAAACATTTTTAGACCTTTTGATCCTCAGTATTATGAAGACGAATTTGAAGGCAAGAAGGTGCTGGATGAGGAGGAGAGAACCAGGTTAAAGTTAAAGGTACCGTTCTGTACTTGATTCCATTTTTTTTTTTTGAAGATTTTCCATAAAGTAAAACAGAGATAATGACTTGAGACTTGAGATTATGAAATGATCTATTATATTTAGTTTTCAATCAACAAATGACTGTTCAGGTCAAGATCTGAAGTGTCTTCAGAATTTAGGGGAGAAGTTACATACCCCCACAGTATGTCCCTGTGATTGTCACTTTACTTTTTTTTTTTTTTTTTGCAGTTGTAATTTTTTAGTGGAAACAAAGATAAACATTCTTGAAAATTGTTAGTTCATTTTGGATAAATATAGTTAGGTATATGAACTACCTCTACATGTTATAGTAGATAGGTCCTCACGACGTCCCACAATAGAAATCTCTCAGGCTCTTTCTGGAAATTCAGACTCTGCACAGAGAGAGGGAGGCCTTGTCTTTAGGCCGTTCCTCTCGGAAAGGCCTGGGAAAGCAGGACACCTCACTGCTCACACAGGGGGTCATCTTCTTGAGTGGGGTTCTGTATGAGCTACTGCCAGAGGCAGAACCACTTTTTTTTTTCTTCATGATTTGGAGTTCCCTACTATTTGGGTAGGATAAATTTCAACTAAAACAAACACAGACACATAAAAACCAACAACAACCAAAAACAACAACAACAAAAACAGGGCAAAGCACAAGTCTCAGGTTTTAATTGTGAATATCTTAATTGTATATTCTTTTATTTATTATTATTTTTTAACATAATGCCCATAGCTTCCCTCTTATGAGGCCAGGCTTACTAGTCCTTCCTTCGTTGGGTTCAGAGCCCTTCAAGTGGACTTAACAGTGGGAGAGAGCTCCATGTTAATTGCCCACCTCACGTAGACCCAAAGCCTCATTCTTCCTTTGGAACTCTTGGTGTGTCTGGTAATACCTCCATCCTGCATTGTGCTTGGCTTCTGCCTCCACTGCTATGAACTAGAGATCAGGAAAGACTTAAAATGGTTAGTCTAACCAATATCTCTTGGTATTCGTAGCAGGAGTGTTTCAGTGTTGCCTAATCAGCTATTTGGGAAGCTTCTTTTTTCACTACATACGAATTCTTGGCACATGATTTATAAGTCACTTGAAGAAAAAAGAACATGCAGTTTAGTTACATTGGTTTCCTAATGCCTTTGTGTTTTGAACCAGGTGGAAAATACTGTAAGATGGAGGAAACGCCGGGATGAGAAAGGAAATGAAGTTAAAGAAAGTAATACTCGAGTGGTGAGGTGGTCAGATGGGAGGTGAGCCCATAATGCCCGAAGAGCATTGACAGACCCGGAGGGATGGCTGGGAGGAGTGGAGTTCTCCACGCGGGGCCTTACTTTGGGGCCCTCTTTCATTAAAGAGTTAACAAAATCTAGGCCTTTGGGAGGACACTTTAGAAGTGGGCCTAAGACATGATCAGATTCATGGTATCTGCCTTATCCGAGTGATTGTGTTCCTGATGCTCCCATGTGCTGGGTGCTATTGGACAGTATAGATTGGTATTTTGGAAAAAATGTTTCTGTTTCACTAATGAAGAGGTAGAGACTGGGAAAGCAACAAAACAATTATATTTCAAATGGGAAGGAGAAGGAATTTTACCACCTTCTGCTTTAAAAGGGCCACAGCGTCTCTGTTTTTCTCATGAGTTCAGTGCACAGTTGCACAGCATAAGTAAAGCCTGTAGGGGAGAATGGGAACTGCAGGGTTTGCTACATGTCCACCCCAGGACTGACTGGTGTCTCGTTTCCAGCCTTTCCCTGCATCTAGGCAATGAAGTGTTTGACGTCTACAAGGCCCCTCTGCAGGACAATTACAACCACCTGTTCGTTCGAGAAGACACAGGTCTACGGGGACAAGCCATCTTCAAAGCCAAACTCACCTTCAGGTAACTCTTCATACTGACGTATTGGTTGTTAACGAGCAGCCGGGCCAGGGGGTTATGCGGAAAGCCTGACTCAGCCCTGACTGACAAAATTTCTGGGTGCAGCTCACCAGGGGACGTGGTCAGTCCCCATGCTGTTTTTTCACTTTTACTACAAGTTGCTGTTTCTCAGGGAGCCAGCTCATGCTATCAAAACCAACACGAGACCAGTATGTAAGCCGGAAGACCAGTGAATGAATTCACCTTGGTCAGAGCACCCGGAAGAAGGCCTAGAGGACTGGTCTATGCAGCTCCACTGGTCCACATCCTTCCCCGTGAGAGGAACACAGCTGGGAGGTTGGCCAGTCGTGAGCATGTCATTGGCGTGTGCACATGGCACAGGAGGGGGAAGGGGCCTGACTCCAAGCAGATAGGCGCTGCATGGCCATGCTGTGGCCTCCTTGCTGGGCTCTGCTTCTTCACTCACCTTCCCTCTGAAGGACACAGCACCAGTGTCTGTCATATGGGGCACTTAACAGACTAACGGTGTGCACAGGGTTTCTTTCTTGGGGTCACGGAAACGTTTTAAAATCAGATTGTTGTAATGGTTGAACAACTGGTAATTTAAAAAATTGTTTACATCACGCCTAGGTGACTCAGTCGGTTAAGCACCGACTTTGGCTCAGGTCACCATCTCGTGGTTTGTGGGTCGCCCCCCCACCCCCACCCCGTCGGGCTCAGTGCTGCCAGCTCAAGGCCTGGAGCCTGCTTCAGATTCTGTGTCTCCCTCTCTCTCTGACCCTCCCCAGCTCGTGCTCGCTCACGCTCTCTCTCTCTCTCTCTCTCTCAAAAATAAACGAACATTAACATTTTTTTTCTAAAAAATTATTTACTTATGTATTAAAATGAGTGAATTTTATGGTGTGTAAATTATACTCGATAAATCTGTTGTTCTGTTGTAAAGATTGACAGCTCTGGGGTTTAGAGATTAACAGACAGTGGCAGACTTCTGTGTAAGCTTGAAACTCTCAATCTCACTAATTTTTAGTGTCTTTATCTATAAAATGGAGACAATATCTAGTTCACAGGGATGTTGTGTCATTTAAGTCAATACATTAGATGTCATGCAGTGTGGAAACCAGGCATAATATAAACACTGTTCGGATCCAATCTCTTAATGAGCTTTTCTCGAATTGTGTAAAGGACCAACGATTCTACAGCGTCATTTTTCCCGTTGTGTCCCGCGTTCTACGCTTCTTATGTCCCATCTCTCACCAGCCTCAGAGACTCTCCTGAGGATCGTGCTTTCTATCAGATGTACTAACGGTCTGGCTCCCTTCAGTCAGGAATGCTTCCTGCACCAGGTCTTCCTGTCCCCTGTGCTATGGTGAGGCCTCCTTGCTTTGCCCTTCCTTCTAATTGTATGCGGATAGAGGGACTTTGAGTTCTTGAGCCGGGACTTGTGGCCTCTGCACCACCCTCACAGGCCTGAGATTTCGTGTCACTTCTTCTCTCTGTTTGTCGTCAGGGATTTCTTTGTAAAAGCCCTTGACCCTGCTCTCCTTCTTCCTCCACTTGCACTTCACCCCCTCGGCATCCCCGGGAGATGGGACAGAGAGAGGAACAAGACAACCAGGAAGCCTCAGAGCGCCAGGACCGGTGGCCCAGTGTCCCACGTCTGCTAAAGGGGAAGTGATCATTGTCACAGCTATTTGTGCTCTCGGTAGGATCACCTGCAAACGTTCTTAGTCAACAGTGGGACGTTCTTGTCCATCTCCCAGCAGACCTCACTCTACAGACAGCGCCACACATAGGAAGATGGCCCTGCCACTTGCTGATAGAAGCTCAAGGACGCAGAAGATTAGAATCTTACCAATGGCTGATTGTGATCCCGAGTGCCAACGCACAGAAATGATTAAGGTACATTTGCTAAGTGCTATGCTGGGATTTTTGGGGGGGTGTTAAGAACTTACTCTTCAGAATATTAATTCACAATTTTGTATTGCCACAACCGTTTTATTTCTTATAGTTATCAGGAGCCAGCTTTAAACCTAAGTGTGTGGTCAACCATAGTAATGTCAGTGGCTACTGGTGAGATACAGCAAACCAGACACTCAGGTGCTCTCTCTCCTGTGTATGAGATTTCAGGGGGAAATCCGATAATTTAGAAAATGTAACCTTTGACAGATATCATAAAACTTTGTGAGGTATGAAATGCTGGGAAGGTCAAAAAGACATTACTGACTCACTCAACTCGGCTCTGCCTTGTGAACACCCGTGCCTGGATTGCCAGGCAGAGGAAGGGTGTGACGGTTCTCCCTTGGGGCTCAGGGACCCTCCCCTACCATTACCTTCCCATCCTGCCATCAGGGGAGATTGGGAGGTCTGGGGAGCTCTCTGGAGTGAGGGACCCAGACAGGAATATCTGGGCACTGTTGTAGTTTGATGGAGCCTGAGCAAGCCGGGTGTCTGTCACAGGGATTAACAGAAACGGCCGTCCTCAGGCGTCCACTGGGCAAGGACGAGGTTCCTCAGGCTGGTTGCTGCTCTCCGGATTCTGACTGATGGGCAGCACCGGGGAGGGAGCAGCTCCCAAGGCCATGTCTGTGCCAGTTCTGATCGGGAGGCTGGTGTGAGGGAGCCTTTTACCCCTTCACCCTCTGTTACCTTCATGCCTTAGAACTAAACAGAGTGATCGCCGTGTGTGGTAACAGGTGTGGGATGGAGACAACTATATTCTCAAGATAAAAATTAAGGTTCAAGTGGGCACCTAAGGTAAATGATTGATTTGCTTCTTTACAGAAAGAAGAACGTTTGAGGGCTTCTACTCAGCAGACAGTCCATCTGTGGAAGAGGCAGAACCGGCAGGGGCTGGGTGTCCCCCACCAGGGCCGCAGTAGTGTCCATGAGGATGAGGAAGGCACCGAAGCCTGAAAAACCATTACCACGGGGACCTCTGAGGTGAGCTGGGCATGGAGGTAACATTTCATCATCAGAGGGCCTTAGAGACTGATGGCTTTTACTCCTTGTCCTGCTGTTATTTACTTAGGACAATGGTACAAAGGCCTTTTATTTTTGTTTTTTGTTAGGGCCACTTTCCCATAGACACGCTTATCTGGGAAGGTAAGCCACCCCCAAAATAAAAAAAGCCAATTAAATAATTTTTGCCCTTATGGAGCAAAAATATGTAGTAAACAGTTTGCTGCTTGTATAATTGACCCAGTATTTAAACTTTGTAGTTTTTTAATGTGTGCATAAAACCTCTTGGGTGTTTAAAAGTGATGAATCTCTCTGAGAACAAAACTTCTCAAATCTGTCATTTCAGCATGTCTGCAAGTTATATATCCTTTCTCATCAAAACTTTAAAAATGTTGTTGGCTCCCCAAGGGAAAATATACAGTGGGAAGCAACACTGTTCAGAAGAAAAGCTCAGGAATAAACAAAAGTCTTCATCTTGGAAAGTCAATCCCATGTCTGGAGTTCAAGTTCCTTTGCTTTCAGAGGAACGAGCCTGAATCTATTTTTCAGACAGGGATAGGGGTTCAGAAAAAGAAAAGACTCAAAGAAACTCACCAGTGATGAGATAGAACCAAATTTGTTCATCAGCTCCAAGGGGTTTGTCCTGAACCCAGAAGCCAACTCCTGGTCTACAGAGTAGCTCACAGCCCAGGGGCACAGACCGCGTCCTTACACTTTACTGAGACTCAGGGAGATAAATGTAGTGATAGGACCAGGAGTGGCCCAGAGGAGGCTCTGACCCTTGTGATCAGGTGGGTGTTGGAAGGCTGCTCAGAGAAGGAGACCCCTCGCTGGTATTGAAGAAAGTGTTAGCTTGTGGGGTCCACCGGCCAGGTGGGCGCTCTAGGTGGATGGACAGGCCTGGGAGGAAATGTGTGGGGCCCTGAGTTGGCACCATGTTCAGTGGGAGAAGGACTGATACCTCGGTGTGTTTGAGTAAGTCTGTCACATTCATCATGGTAACTGGGTGTCCTTATTGTGTGAGTATATGAGTAGTTGAGGGTTATTCCATTTCCATGTTATTAAAATAGTTTCCCTTTAATGATTTCCTTTTCCAGTTATAAATGCAAATAAATTTTAAGTCTTAAATATACAAGGGAATATTTATCATGTAAATATACAAGGGCAAAATGGGAATTATTGCCCATATGCCATATTTAAAAATTTTTTTAATGTTTATTTTTTTAATTAAAAAAAATTTTTTTAGTGTTTAAAAAACTTTTTTAACATTTTTATTTATTATTGAGAGAGAGAGAGAGTGAGAGAGAGACAGACAGAGCATGAGGATGGGAGAGGCAAAGAGTTAGACACAGAATCTGAAGGAGGCTCCAGGTTCTGAGCTGTCAGCATAGAGCCCACTGCAGGGCTTGAACCCACAAACCAGAGATCATGACCTGAGCTGAAATTAGATGCTTAATCGACTGAGCCACCCAGGCACCCCAGTGTTTATTTTTGAAGGAGAGAGAGACAGGGCATGAGTGGGGGAAGGACAGAGAGAGGGGGAGACACAGAATCTGAACAAGGCTCCAGGCTCTGAGCTGTCAGCACAAAGCCCAATGTGGGGCTCAAACTCACAAACCACGAGATCATGACCTGAGCAAAAGTCGATCGCTTAACTGACTGAGCCACCCAGGTGCCCCTGCCCATATGCCATATTAATGAATTCACTGTTTTCTGAACACTAAGTCACGGTTTTCTGAATGCTTCACTCCAGATCTGGAGTCACTGGTGGGAGTAAATCTTGCAGTAACACAAATGTTAAGCATGTCAATTATGCACTGGTCACCTAAGGAAGGCATCCATTTTTCATATAAGAAATAGATTTAAAACTTTAAAAGCATACTGAGAAAGCACATAAAATGCAAGCAGTCGGTTTTAAAAATCCCCAGGCCTTAAAATACTGAATTTTAGATGGGGAAAATGAAATACTGAGGAAGCAGGAAAACATATTTCAAGCAGTATGATTGTAATGTCAGTCTTGACAGAGTGAGGAGCGAGTGTCCCTCCTGCCCTGACCGCTGTCCGGGGGCAGCCCGGGTTCATGTGGCCTGACCAGCTGGAGACAGAGTCTGCGGACATGGGTCGCTGCTGGGGGTCGCCTTCTACTGTGAGGGCTGGCTCCCCCATCAGCTCAGGACTACTTTATTTTTTTTGAAGTTTTCATTTAAATTCCAGTTAGGTAACATGCAGTGTTATATTAGTTTCAGGTGTACAGTATAGTGATTCAACACTTCTGTATGCCACCCAGTGCTCATCAGTGAATACACTCCTTAATCCCCATCACCCACCTCTCCTCAGTTAGTTCTCTAGAGTTAGGACTCTGTTGCTTGGTTTCCTTTTTTTCCTCTTTGTTCATTTGTTTCTTAAATTTTACATGAGTGAAATAATGGTATTTGTCTTTCTCTGACGTTGCCCTTAGCACTATACTCTCTGGGTCCATCCATGTCGTTGCAAATGGCAATATTTCATTCATTTTTAAGGCTGAATAATATTCCATTGTATGTATATACCACATCTTCTTTATCCCTTCTTCTAGCGATAGACACTTGGGGGGCTGCTTCCATATTTGGCTATTGTAAGTAATGCTGCTATAAACATTGGGATGCATGTATCCCTTTGAATTACTGTTTTTGTATTCTTTGGGTAAATACCAGTAGTGCAAATGCTGGATCATAGGGTAGTTCTATTTTTATCTTTTGACAAACCTCCATACTGTTTTCCACAGTGGCTGCACCAATTTGCAATCCCATCCACAGTGCAAGAAAGTTCCTTTTTCTCCACATCCTCGCCAGAACTTGTTTCTTACATTTCTGATTTTAGCCATTCTGACAGGTATGAGATGATATCTCATATTCGTTTTGATTTGCATGTCCCTGCTGATAAGTGACGATGAGCATCTTTTCATGTCTGCTGGCCATCTGTGTATCTCCTTTGGAGAAATGTCTGTTCATGTCTTAAGCCCATTTTTAATTTTGGGGTATTGAGTTTTGTAAATTCTTTTTTTTCCACAAAATAAAAGTATTTTTATTTATTTTTTACAAATAGTTTGTTGTCAAGTTGGTTTCCATATAACACCCAGTGCTCATCCCCACAAGTGCCCTCCTCCATGCCTATCACCCCCCCTCCCCCCCACACCCGTCAGTCAGTTTGTTCTCAGCATTCAAGAGTCTCTCATGGTTTGCCTCTCTCCCTCTCCCCAACTATTCTTCCCCTTCTTCTCCCCCATGGTCCTCCGTTAAGTTCCTCCTAATCCTCCTATACGTGCAAACATATGGTATCTGTCCTTCTCTGCCTGACTTATTTCACTCAGCATAACACTCTCAAGGTCCATCCATGTTGCTGCACATGGCCAGATTTCATTCTTTCTCATTGCCATGTAGTATTCCATGGTATAGATAAACCACATCTTCTTGATCCATTCGTCCGTTGATGGGCACTTAGGCTCTTTCCATGTTTTGGCTATTGTTGACAGTGCTGAAATGCAACAGATTTCTGTACATTGATTTTGTATCCTGTGACATGGCTGAACTCATGGATCAGTTCTAGCAGTTTTTTGGTAGAGTCTTTCAGGTTTTTTAATGTTTGTTTATTCTTGAGAGAGAGTGTAAATTGGGGAGGAGCAGAGAGAGAGGGGGACAGAGTATCCAAAGCCAGCTCTGTGCTGACAGCAGCGAGCCCAAAGAGGGGCTCAAACTCACAGACTGTGAGATCATGACCTGAGCCGAAGTTGGACGCTCAAGCGCCACAGCCACCCAGACATCCCTCAGGTTTTCTATACACAGTTTCATGTTATATGCAGAGTGAAACCTTTACCTCTTCCTTTCTGATTTGGTTGCCTTTTCTTTCTGTATGTTGTCTAATTACTATGGCTAGGACTTACAGTATTATGTTAAACAAAAGTGGTGAGAGTGGACATCCTTGTCTTGTTCTTGACTTTAGAGTAAAGGTGCTCAGTTTTTCCCCATTAAGTACGATGTTAGCTGTGTTTTTCATAGATGGACTTTATTATGTTGAGGTGTGTTACCCCTAAACCTAATTTGTTGAGGGTTTTTTAAATTTTTTTACCATGTTGTACTTTGTTAGATGTTTTTATGCATTTATCGAAATGATCATGGGGCACCTGGATGGCTCAGTCAGTTGGGCGTCTGACTTCTGCTCAGGTCATGATCTTGCAGTTTGTGAGTTTGAGCCCCGTGTCCAGAACCTGGAGCCTGTTTCGGATTCTGTGTCTCCCCCTCTCTCTGCCCTTCCTCTGCTCACATTCTCTCTCTGTCTTAAAAATAAACAAACATTAAAAAAAAAAGATATGATTCTTTTATTGATGTGATGTATCATGTTGATTGCAAATACTGAACCACCCTTGCAACCCAGGAATAAATCCCACTTGATCATGGTTTGGTGAATGATTTTTTATTTTTTGTTTTTACTAAAAATTTTTTTACATGTTTATTTTTATTTTTAAGAAAGAGAGAGACAGAGTGTGAGTGGGGGAGGAACGGAGAGAGAGGGAGACACAGAATCTGACGCAGGCTCAGAGCTGTCAGCACAGAGCCTGATGGAGGACTGGAGCCCAAGTCAGATGCTTAACTGACAGAGCCACCCAGGCGCTCCAATGTTTGTTTATTTTTGAGAGAGAGAGAGAGAGATAGAATGTGAGCGGGGGAAGGACAGAGAGAGAAGGAGACACAGAATCCGGAGCAGACTCCAGATTCTGAGCTGTCAGTGCCCAATGTGGGTCTCAAACTCACAGACTTCAAAATCAGGATCTGAGACGAAGTCAAATGCTTAACCGACTGAGCCGCTCAGGACCCTAGTTTTAAATGTATTGTTGGATTTGGTTTGTTGAGGATAGCTCAGAACTACTTTAGTCAAAATTTCCAGAACTGTTTGAACTGAATTTTGCATCTTATCTCTTATATCTGTTCAGGAGGTAAGGCCTCCAAAGAAAAAGAAGAGCGGAGGTTAAAGAGGAAGAACATGACTGAAGAATGAAGTATGTGCTCAATATGTACAGTTGACCCCTGAACACAGGTCTGAACTGCGCGGGCCCATTCACACACAGCTTCTTTGATAGCTATGGTACAGTACTGTAAATGCATGTTCTCTTCCTTGTAGCTTCCCCCCTCCCAAAAAATTTTAATGTTTATTTACTTTTGAGAGAGAGAGAAAGGAGGGGCAGAGAGAGAGGAGGGGCAGAGAGAGAGGAGGAGCAGAGAGAGAGGAGGGGCAGAGAGAGAGGAGATGCAGAATCTGAAGCAGGCTCCAGGCTCTGAGCTGTCAGCACAGAGCCTGAAGTAGGGCTCGAACCCCATGAGCTGAAGTTGGATGCTTAACCGACTGAGCCACCCAGGCGCCCCCCTGTAGCTTTCTTAATATCATTTTTCTTTCACTTACTTTGAATATAGCATATAATACATTAAACATGCAAGATATGTATTAGTCAACTGTTATCAATAAGGCTTCTGGTAAACAGTAGGCTATTAGGAGTTAAGTTTCTGGCGGTCAAAAGTTCTATTTGGATTTTCAACTCTGCAGGGTTTTGGCACCCTTAACCCCAACATTATTCAAGAGTCAGCTGCATATTATTTTCAAGTTTGTTTTTTTAATAATTTTTCTTAATGTTTATTTTTGAGAGAGAGAGACAGAGCAGTAGCAGGGGAGGGGCAGAGAGAGAGGGAGACACAGACTCTGAAGCAGGAAGCAGGCTCCAAGCTGTCAGCAGAGCTCAATGGGGGACTCAAACTCAGGAACCACGATATCATGACCTGAGCTGAAGTCAGATGCGTAACCGATGGTGCCACCCAGGTGCCCCATCAACAGTTTGTTTTAAAGCTATGATGAAATGACTTGTTTTGACTGAAATGATCAATCGAGTTGCTTTTGCGTAATCCTAGTTGTGAATAAAAAATGTTCAAAAGCAAGCCTGTGACTAGAAAATCCATTTTTCCCAAGCAAGAGACTTATTTTGGTAGCTGTTTGCTTCAGGTCTTAGGTTTTCGTGCTTTCGGCTGCTCCGCCCCACTTCCTCCTCCTGGCTGGGCCCAGAGCGGGGCTTCGGTTCAGGTCAGGTAGCGCCTCTTCCTGTACGTCCTCCTGTCCAGCCTCGCTGTGTTTGGGCCCCTTCTGTGCTTTGTCATCGCCGCTGGCGTGGCACTCACGCTCCTCTGCCCACATCGCCCTGGATCCTGGGTCCTGTCCGAGCAGGCACAGCACCGGAGGGCTCCCTGGACACTGGCTGCTCCGCCCAGTGCCGTACTGGCCCTACCAGTTCTACTCTCAGAACAACATGAAAGGTGGGTGCTCTTATTTCCATTTTACGGACATGGGAGGTGGGATTTAAGAACTTTAAGACCTTTATTCGGAGCTTTCTCCTCCCAAGTAAAAAAACCAGCATTTTTGAGAGAAGGGCCATGATCTTTTATACGGAGCAGTCACAAGGTTAAACAGATAACGTCAGTGGCCTTATGGAGAAAGATACCCAAAACACCTGCGATAAATGGTCATCATAAAATTTAGAGAAACGAGCAGCGGGCAACAAAATACGAGATTTGACTGCTCGCTTTGTGACTGGCACACTAGCTGAAATACAATGGGAACCTAAGAAGTATTTGCTGAATGAACAAGCCAACCATATTATATCTTGGGCAAGTGACTTGACTTTCCTGAAGTCCGTTTCCTCAACTCCACGGAATTTGGACTTGACCATGTAAATCCTTTGTGGTTTACATGGCTTTTATTTCTCTACCTCCACAAGCTGATACTAATTAAATATATTTAAAAAACGTATTAGAGACTCATTCAGAACACCACGTGCTAGTGGTACTAGCATGGTTTAATCCTAAAGCCGGCTACTTTTCACAAGGGTTGGCCCTGAGGCTCTGCTATGTCTGCAAACAGGCCCGGGGCTGCGATCTCTAGGCCCGCAACACTTGCAGGTAGGAAGGAAAGCTTCACATTTAAAGGACAAAAGATGTTTGGTGATTTTGGATCCATGTGTGGTTGGCCGCCCTCATTATTGGGTCCCTAAAAGAGCTGGGCCTGAGGCCACTCAGACTCACGGGAACTGAGTCACCTGACAGGGCAAGTGCCCGAGCCTCTTTACATGGCCGAGGACAGGCAGCAAGACCCCCTATGGGACAAAGGAGGCCCACCGGCCATCCTCACAAGGCCAGCCAGCACTAGATACAAGGGGAGGTGCTTGTTCCCAGAAGTTCCCGAGCGCGGACAAGTTTACATTATCTGACACTTATCCCTAAAAGAGTCCTCAAACCCATTATAACACAGTCATTGATTTTCTCTTTTGCTTGGTAGATTTGGGTGACTGCTTTGCTGTAAAAATAATCCCTAGTTTGTTAGTAGGAATGGCTCCCATCAGGTCCAGAATGTACTGTATCATAGGACCTGTTTCTTTACGTTGGTCAATGCAGTTCACTTTTATGGACAGACCAGACTGGGAACTGATTGTATTTCAAGGACATGAAATTACTATTATTATGGGTAAAAATGGTCATGTATTGACAGTATTATATGATTTAATGTAATAATAGAGTGGGATACAATAACTCTAGGAAAATAATAAGCTTGTTCCTGAAGAGAGATATAAGAAATGAACTTTAGAACAATAGGAACTGAAGGGATTTTTTTCAAAAAGTCCAAGTCTATATATAGAATATTTGATAAGCTTTATTGAAATTATTTCAGTATGAAGTTCTAAATGCCTATGGTACATAGTTTTCAAAAGAAACTTGACTATTATGAACCAAGTTTAATATTTTAATATTATCAGTATATTTAATATCAGTAATATTGAAATAGCAGATTGAGTGGAATTATAATGCAGAAAAAGATAAGAAAAACCAAGTAAAATGACATAAGAATATAAAAAAACCTTTGCTTATAAATATTTTCTCAATTTAAAAATAGTGAAGTTTCTTTGGTAAGCAAGTCTTGTGGTGAGAATGATCTAGAAACATGAATGCTCAGTAAGGGCTGACAGAGAAGGCAGTTCCACAGATGGTTAGACCCAAGAACTCACAGCTTTGACAGCGGCAGCAGTTCCGGTGCATCCGTGTGCTTGGGTCTCGCGGGTGCCATGTCTTCGGTTAATACTATTTAAAAGTGAAGTGGCTGTAAGGGCATTATGCTAAGTGAAGTAAGTCAGAGAAGGACAATACTGTATGATCTCATTTATACAACTATCTAAAAAAAACTGAACTCAGAGAAACCGAATCGCCTCAGCAGGCGGTTCTGCCAGAGGGCGGGGGTAGGGTGGAGGCCAGGATGACGGTGGTCAAAGCTACAAACTCCTACTCGTCAGATGAGTAGGCCTGGAGGATGGAATGTGTGGCCTGGTGACTGCAGGGGACCGTACTGTACTGCATATTTGAAAGTTGCTAAGAGACTAGATCTTAGAAGTTCTCATCACGAGGAAAAATAATTTTTTTAAAACTATGTGAGGTGATGGATGTTAACTAAATTTGGGGTACACAGTTTGCAAAATATACACAGATCAAATCATGGCGTAGATCTTAAAGTAATAAAAGTTCTATGTTAACTGCATCTCAATAATACTAGAACAAATGTTTTTAAGTGAAGTGGCATTGTGATGGAGGAGCACAGAGACAGGACTGAACCTGCAGAGGATGGACGCTACCATGGATTCCAGAGAAAGCTCAGTCCTCAGATATGTGGGAGGTACTGTGGTTCCTGACTCTAGGGGGAAAGTGAGACAAGCCCTGGGAACACAACCCAAAATACGAGATTTTATGAAACCTCATGAATCTTTTCATATGATTTTAATGGCAGCAAGGATTAAATGTACAGTAGAACAACTAACATTTTATCAAAACATATTTTCCAATTTTTATTATACCATGGAATCCACTTTTTAAATGAAAATACATCAGATATCGTCACTGGAAAAACCATTTACAAAGTTCTATTTACATATAACTTTTCCAGAGTGCACCTACTGCACAAAGCAAGTATGTGGGTTACTTCATCCAAATAATAAGAATCTGCAGTTTAATGACCAAGATAATTCTCCTTGAAATCCCTAACAATCTGCAAGTTTTTTAAAACACAAAATGTTTATTTGGTCTTTTAAATGACAGGCACCCTTAGGAATGTATTTCACCTATACTTAAGACTTCTACCAGATTTTAGGTACAAGTTTATAGCACCAAAATCCATTTTAATAATATCAGCATTAGTTATTAATATTGATGCTTTTCAATACAATTTCATGTAGACATACTTGAAAAATTAGATCTTCAAACAAGAGTATAAAATTTTTCAAAATGGGCAATTAAAAGTTTTTAAAAAACAGCAATTTAAAAATGCAAAGAATATTTTTTAATTAGATAAGTTTAAATTGCTTACCCTACAGAACGTACAGTCTTAGAAAAATCTTTGGTTTAAAAATCAAGACTATTGGAGAAGCCTAATCTATTACCACACTTTAGACCTATATAGAAATACTGAATGTTACTAAATGGTTAAGAGGTGCCAGAATTTTAAAGATCAAAGTAAACATCAGTTTTCTCCCTTGTAATCGCAATTCTTGAAAGATTTTCTGTATTCAGTTGGGTGAATGTTCAGCTTTAAAGATAGTTATGAAGAAACCTTTTCTTCAATTATATAATGCACTGTCAGAGCAGAGAACTGGAATGGTACAAGCAAAACACTTAACTTCTTCATACTTGGGTAAATAATAAGTAAAAAAGAGATTACCCGTAAGTACGATACACACACTATGTAGGGTCCCACTTACCTCTATTAAAAAAAAGCCTTATGAGAGAAAGGGTAACATACTTATCAATTCACTGACTTACAGGACAGAACAAGCAAGGAAGCCCTGGGTGGCTGCTCTGTGCTGACTCCCTACCCCACTGGAAGGGTGCAGTCTCTAAAGTCAGGTACATTTCCAAAGTTGCATATGAGAAGGAGAGAGAGACACAGACACACACACACACACACACACACACACACAGACACACACACACACACACACACACACACACAGACACACACACACACACACACACACACACACAGACACACACACACACACACACACACACACACAGACACACACACACACACACACACACACACACAGACACACACACACACACACACACACACACACAGACACACACACACACACACACACACACACACAGACACACACACACACACACACACACACACACAGACACACACACACACACACACACACACACACAGACACACACACACACACACACACACACACACAGACACACACACACACACACACACACACACACAGACACACACACACACACACACACACACACACAGACACACACACACACACACACACACAAACACTTGCTAACTTGGAGAAAAAAAAATCAGTGGTCTCTAACTGAAAGGGAATAGTGCAAAGTCATTCTTTGGCCCCTTTAAAACACTGGGTACTCATTCAGAAAAACAAAGACACCCAGTTCTTCTGAGGGAAGCTTTTGCCTGTTGAGAAGAGTTAATACCAGAGCACACACAAGAAGCTGCCTAACTCAATAAGTAAAGCGTCCAGGCCAAGCCAAAGGAGTGGCGTTTTGTCATTCAATTTCAAAAATTCTTCTTAAAAAAATCAACAGACCTATCCCTACTCTTCACTGGGATTCTTCCCTTTACTCCACGTAAGTGACCGAGCACAGCCAGGCCTGAATCTCGGAGGTCGGGATTGCTCAGATGTCCTCCTGCCCACCCTCTGTGCCAGCTCTGCCACCTTCTGCGCCACGCGCCACCCTGACATGGGTCCACAGGCCACCCCAGTGCACTGCACGTGTGCTCGTCTGAATACCAGGAGTGGTAGGGAGAAACTTCTCCTGTGAGAGACCCCTTTTACACAGTATGGACAAGAAAGTAGAAGATGAAAGGAAACACGATAAAAACTAGATTTATGAAGAACAGTTTTCCTTACCGGTTGGAAAATTCCTGAGTGCCGATTCAATACTGCTGATGTAATTCTGTAGTTCACACACACACTCTCCCAATCCTTTGCCACAGTTAATTTATACACATGCTGGTTTCTAATTTATAGTAATCATCAGTTTAAATGACTATTTGGCATGTGCCTCAGACTTAATTCCATCATGTTTGTTATCTTCGATTTCATGTGTCTAACAACTGCCTTTTTTCTTACTATCCTCAATAATCAGGGGTTGACTATACTATGCCTTTTACAGGGAAGAAAACAGCTTGTCTACTTAGATGCTTTTTACTATGAGCTTTCACAAAAACTTAGTAATGCCCACATTATTAAAATAACCAATTCTAGTGATTTCAGCCATAACTGTTTACCTGGCCAAGCTGATGACTTTGCTGAAAGAAGTCCAGGTGTTGGTGACACACAGTGGACAAGTACGGTGACCATGAATGTGCAAAAGGCCCCTTTCTCTCCCCCACCTCCCCGCCCAGATTGGCTCTTATTTCTCAGCTGATGACCAGATCTGGAGTCGTTTTAAAATTCTGGCATTTTGCTTTCTTGATAGAAGCCAAAAGCACACTCTTGCCAACTTCATGTATTCTAAAACAAGAAAGGGCTCCATGTGATGTACTAAGGAAGGCTGTGAATGTCTGGTACCTAACAGGTACAACAGCAATTCTGATGGCAGTAATGTCCCTTTATGATTTAAAAAAAGATCGGTCCTTAAAATGTTCATACTATTCTACGTAAATGATTTCCTAAACTTTTTTTTACAATTGCATTTTTTAACTCATGACTTATCACAAACCATTTAAGCTAAATTAAAACTGATTTTAGCAGAAAGAAATAATGTTGTAAAATACAAAATATCACCTACTATTGATTTTGCAATTTGAAACATTATGCAATGTTTTGATAACAATGTAAACTAGAAAAAAGATACATGCAGCTAAATAAAAAAATTCCAGTCTTTTCCCTTCTACCCAGGAAAATTTTACATCTGACATCACCAACACGAGCCCTTGGAGGCCTTTTAAAGTTTCCCAAAGATTGTATCTTGGTGGGTTTACTGTTGGTCTCCTTCAACTCGTCTTTTGCGAACTGTGAAGAAAAAAAAGAGAGTATGTTAGAAATCCCTGTTACTTTGTACAGGGTTAACTTGCTTGTAATGGACAGGTTGCTGAGGAATCCAGTTCTAGTTGTACGGACATGTAACATCCATTACTTGTTGAGAACTGAGGGGCTTCAAAATGAGGACAAAGACGTGTCCTCAGTTCACCTGTGCTTACATAGTAGCATCAGAGATCTAAAATAATAGTCAGCAATCACCTTCAGGTCATTGCACCCATTTGTTATTCAAAAAATTGATACCTCTGTTAAAACAATTATAAATTACTGTGCTGAATTTTGAAATGACATTCAGGAAGCTGGGATTAGAAAGTATTCAAGTAACAAATATTTGCATGCTATTCTGATTACACATTACAATGTATCTCCTTAGTTTTTGAAAGAATATACCAAAAACATTTTTGTCTTTTTTTTTTTTGAATTTATTTATTTATTGAGAGAGAGAGAGAGCAGGGGAGAGGCGGAGAGGAGGAGAAACAGACTCCCAAGCAGGCTCTGCACCATTAGCACAGAGCCCAATGTGGGGCTTGAACTCCCAAACCTTGAGATCATGACCTGAGTTGAGGTCAAGAGTTGGATGCTTTAACCAACTGAGCCATCGAGGTGCCCCAAACATTTCTGTCACTTTAAAGGTAAAACTTGCTACTATTTCCTAAATTTTCTTTCTAGGGTCTCCTACAAAATGAACCAGGCTCTGACAAAACATACAAAGTAATGCAAGTTTCAGATCCTTGTAATGTGGTCAGATCACATCTACCTACCATAAATAAACTTTGTCCACCAAAGCGGTCTACTAGTTCAGTGGATGGTATAAAGAAAGGTGCATTTATCTCAGGAACCCCCAGCCTCTTCACAGACTGAGGACCCCAAACCATTAGGCTGTACTCAGTAATAGTATGATAGGGTCTTCAAGCAGACATTCAAGTGATGTGCATGAAAGCTCGTCTAGCCACTGGCTGGGTGCTAGCTAGAAAGTAAAAACCAGGAGAACTAAAGTTCCCATTAACATTTTTATACTTATCTAATTAAGCACACCCTGACTCTAATTTTAGGTCATGTTAATGAAAAGCAAGTTTCGTGTATTTACTGAAATATTAAGGGAAAAAATCAAATAGAGACTTGAGACCTCAAATACAAACCTAATTCATATATACATAGATCTCTGAAAAACAATTATTTGAAAGGTAAACCAGATTAACTCTTCAGAGTAGAACATTTCCAAGAAAATTGTGAACTTTCTTGTGCAGCAGGGTTTGGATGTTATTGGCAGGCCATTTCAGATGTTAAAATGCATGTTACAGGGGCTCCTGGGTGACCCAGTTGGTTGAGCATCTGACTCTTAAATTTGGCTCAGGTCATGATCCCTCAGGGTTAAGGGATCGAGCCCTGCATGTGGCTCCTTGATGAGCATGGAGCCTACTGCAGATTCTCTCTCTGCCACTCCCCCTACTCACACACTTGCTCTCTCTAACAATAAAGTAAGATAAAATACATGTTGTAAACAAGCTCTAAGACAAAGTGGAGCAAACAAGAAAGGAAGAAAATTAATTATGTGGTTAGCTAGTGTAAGGGGACAGTAAGTAATATGAGACTCAAAGTTCAATCAAATATTGTAATGTATACCATATAACCTCTTTTCTCTTACAGCTAGGACACTTAGCTGGAGAGACGGGAGTAGGTCAGATTATTTCAATGAATAGAAAACAGGGGCGCCTGGGTGGCTCAGTAGTTGCTGGTCTGACTTCGGCTCAGGTCATGATCTCATGGCTCGTGAGTTTGAGCCCCGTGTCAGGCTCTATGCTGACAGCTCGGAGCCTGGAGCCTGCTTCAGATTCTGTGTCTCCCTGTCTCTCTGCCCCTCTCCCACTCATGCTGTCACTTGCTCTCTCAAAAAAGGCCATTTCTGACTCTTCTTTCTCACTAGGCACCTACCGGTCACAAGCATGTCCTTGGCCTCTAGAGGAGAGCCTTATAAATTTGGCCCTATTAACAATTCTTTGGCAATTTCTTTCCAAAACCCCCTCCACTAATATAGGTTCTCAATGCTCTGTGATCAATCAATTACAAATAAGTTCTAACCTCATATCCTATCTCTAGAAGAGTAAATAGGGTGTTTTTGAAGTATCATTTTAATCATGCACTCGCTGACCTATAATGACTATCAAATGCCTCCCACAAAAAAATCCAAAGACACTAAGTTTCTTCCCACGGAATTTTAGGGCCTCTACCACCATTCCCTCTTATTCTGCTGACATCACTTTTTTATTCTGTCGGCTTCAAGCAGCAAGCACTTATAGAAAACTTATTCTCGAGGCAGCATCCTGCAATGAGAGTCAGTTTTCAAAATCTGCAAGCTGTCCTCTGCATATAAATAACTCGCTCAATCCCAAATCTGGGCTTTTATCTGTGCAATTTCCCCACTCCAGGAATGTCCTTATTCTCATTGCATGTCTGAAAATCTGGCTTGGATCGGAATGTAACAGCATGAGGTGGGGGCCAGAGAGCTACCAACACAAAGCTGTTTACTTTCTCTCAGTTCTGCTTCGTGTCAGACCACACCTTCAACATGACCTCCTCACTTCTACTGACACATGGCCCCTGGCACCTACTCAATTGGACAATGTCAACTGAAAGCAGCCTAGGAAATAGCGCTCATGTGTTCTCTCATCTTTTGGTGTATTGTTGATTCTTGATGTAATTAGCTTGACTTTGCAAATTACACTGAGAATTAACAGTACACCAAACACACCAATTTCCTAAAATGCAAGAGACTACAGAAAGGGTTTGAACTGATACTCTTCAAAGTAATTTGGGTTGAGGGAAGGAAGCTGTAACTTTTCTGCTTTAGAAATCTTTAAAGGATGCAAATTCAAATATGGCTGAAGCTTAAAAGAACTGCCTCACTTTGAAGTGCTACTCACTTTAGGAAGTGTTATTTCTTGTCTGAATACATCTTTACAAAATCTTTCAATGACAAACACAAAAGAATCAATTTTTGGAAACATGCAGAAACAAAATTGCAAGCATCATATTCTTTGATTCAGCCTTGGATGCAAAACTTACGTCAAACAAAAGCACAAGCCTCAGCAGTATTTCAGTGGGAACCAGGAAGAAAAAAAGGCAATGGCCGACCTTGACTGATGTGCACAGCGAGAAGTCAAACTGCCCAGTAAGGGCTATGTCAGGGAGACAAGAAAAGCCAACTCTTACGTGCCACACACTATATAACTCGGATCTACACTATAATTACTCCATACTTTATCATGTAAAACTGGATTTCCATCTAGGCCTATTTGATAAAAAGGGCAAAAAACTTTCCTAAATGTTGAAATCTTTAATAACTCCAGGAGGTGACTTGTAACACAGAACAAAATATTTGTTACACGTAGCATTTATTATTTCTTGTAGAAAACTGTTCACTTAAAGCTGTGAAATGTTTGTGACCGGAAGACATCACCCACTAACCCAATAATCACTATAACTGCATTCAAACTGAATTTCATCAATATAAATAAGGCTTGTGCAGATTTAAAAAACAAAGGCCAAGCAATCTGTGTTAACATTTTTTTAAGTAAAAAAAAGTTCCTCTAATACTTTAGCTTAATGGTATAATTCAGAAATTTGATATGAAATTTACATGTCTTACCTAAGTCATTGTTTTTTGTTATAGCATTAGCTGCTCTGGTTCGGGGCCCCTGCTGTGTAAACTGATATCCAAATTTAAGGATATTTGTATTTTCCTCAAGCATGTTGGCAATTTCCAATTCCACAGCTGTCCCCAGCTGCTGCCTCTGGATTAAAAATAAAGAATAATATTAATAAACTAGATCACAATATTTTTCAAGGTAAGTCAAGACTAGATATTCAGATACATGGTGATTCTGTTGGTCTCTGAGTTTTCCCAATTCTTACAACATACATAAATAAGAGAAACAAATTTTAAAGTTCAGTATATGATCATACAGACATCAAAAAATGAAGATTACCAAAATAACATAGCACTTCATACCCATTATTATAGGATGACTATAATCAAAGAGACAATAACAAGTGTTGGCAAGAACGTGGAAAAATTGGGAACCTCACACATGCTGGCACAAATGTTAAATGGTGTAGTCACTGTGGAAAACAGCGTGGCCGCTCCTCAGAAAGTTAAACACAGTGTTCCCACTTAACCTAGCAATTCCACTCCTAGGTATATACACATGAGAAATGAAAACCTTATGTTCATATAAAAACATGTATGCAAACGTTCATATGAGCATCATTCCTAATGTTCAAAAAGTAGAACTAACCCAAGTAGATTATTCAGCCATAAAAAAGATTAACTACTGATACATACTACAACATGGAGAGCCTGAAGAATATTTTGCTAAGTAAAAAAAGGTAACACAAAAGACCATATACTACATAATTCCATTTATATGAACTGTCCAAAATAGGCAAATGTGTAGAGACAGAAAGTAGATTAGTGGTTGCCAGGGGCTGGTGGGAGGGGTGATGAAAATGTTCTAGAATTAGTGGTGATGGCTGCACAACTCTATGAATATGCTCAAAACCCATACTAAAAATACTAAGTTAACATTCTGGATGCTTCAGATGTCTTCATCTCCTTTCAGGCCACCACCTTCCCACAAGCCTCCGCCAAAGCCTTTCTTCCCCCTGCCTCCTAAGCCCCCAGCCCCTACAGCAGAGTGGTCTGGAGCTCGAGCAGTTAATGCCATACGACCTGATTGTCAATCTTGAGCTCTGCCAGGGTTTCATTATCTCTTAAAGCATCAATCAGTGCTAGAATTCCAGCTCCTGTAATAAAGTTGGACTCCATATTCAAGCTCTTCAAATTTTTGTTCACTCTCAGCATATCTGCAAATGCCTAGAAATTAAAGAAAATATTTGGAGATAAGATGTGATAGCATCTATCACATATTATACCCGCTATAAACAAATACACTAACAGAACTGCTTTGATGTTTCTCATTAGGTTGTTTTATCTTGACACACTACCTCATAGGCTTCACATGTATTTACTTGTCACAAGTACCTTGTCACAATATTTAGATTTGTCACTGTTGGTAATATTCTCTGCTGCTATTCACACTGTTAGGCTCATTCACACACTACTTGCTTCTTTCGTCTCTCAAACTTTCTCTCAGTTTCTGTGTAGGATTAACTCATCAAGGTCTCTTTGGAACAACTTTTCTTACTTAGATCCTACTGCAGCTGGGTTACTGTACAGCAAAAATGAGGATAAAGTATGGAATGCTTTTCAAGGCAGAGACGGGAAGGGATGCCTAAGCAGAAGGCCAGAAAAGCTCACAGATAAGCAGAACTTAAAGTCAAGTTAAAAGAAGAGGCAAGAGGGGGGAGACAGAACTTGGGACAGATATCTATTTTACTTTTGATGCCACGTAAAACAGCTGGCTTTGAGATGGGAAAGATGGATGTCGGCAGCTCAGTGAGGAGGCTATTGCAATAATCCAGGTGAGAGAAGATGGTGGTTTAGACTGACCAGGGTGGTAGTTGAGAAGGGGTGAGAAGTAGCTGGATTCTGGAGTATTTTGAAACAAGGCTGTATATACATTTAAGGTGGTGAGAAAGGGAAGTCGAGGATGACTCCATTTCTTTCTGTCCTGAGCAAATGAAAGAGTGAAGTTGTCATTTACTGAGACGGGAACAAGTGGGAGAGAAACAGGTGTGGGAGGAAAGTCAGTTGTTAGACATCCAAGCAAGCTGTTAAGTAAGTAGGTGGACTTGAGCATGGAGTTCAGGAGAGAGGGACAAACAGGAGAAAACAGCACTGGAAGTCAGCAGCATATACAGATAATACATAGCAAAGAAACAGACTGACATCACCTAGAAATTGAGTGTAGACAGAGAAAAGAAGAGGGCCCAGGACTGAGACCTGGGTCATTCCAATCCTTAGAGGTTGGGAAGATGAGAAGGAACCAGCATAGGGACCAGAGAAGGGATGTTCAGTGAGGAGGGAGGAGAATCAAAGGGAGTGATGGCTTCAAAGCCAAGTGAGATCAAGTGGGACTTACCCCAGGAATGCAAGGTTGATTTAATATGCAAAAGTTCATCAATATACCATATTAACAGAGTAAAGGACAGAAACCACATGATCATCTCAATAGACACATTAAAAGCATTTGACAAAATCCAACACTGTAGATCCATAAATGGATTCCTCAGCAGATATCAAAAGAAAAGTCTAGAACTTTATGTAGTAGTATGAAAAAATCTCTAAGATATACTATTGAGTGAAAAATTAAGTTGCAAAACAGTATATATTAGATGAGTTCATTTATGTGTTTAAAAACTATAAAAGTTGGGGCAGCTGGGTGGCTTAGTTGGTTGAATGTCTCTTGATTTCGGCCCAGGTCATGATACCAGGGATTGAGTACCACGTTGGGCTCTGCACTGAGCCTGGAGCCTGCTTAAGATTCTCTTTCTCTCTTTTTCTCTCTCCCTCCCTCTCCCTCTTCCCTTCTTGCCTGTTTGCACTCTTAAGAATAAAAAAATAAAACTGAAAAAGTATACAAAAGAAATACCGGGAAAAAAACCCTAAAATACATTACCGGAAAAAAAAAAAACGATAAAATACATTACATACTGCCTAATAGTGGGCTAAATGTCAACTGAAAAGAGTAAATCTTGGGGCGCCTGGGTGGCTTAGTCGGTTAAGCGTCCGACTTTCGCTTAGGTCATGATTTCGCGATTCGTGGGTTCGAGCCCCGCGTCGGGCTCTGTGCTGACTGCCAGCTCAGAGCCTGGAGCCTATTTCAGAGTCTGTGTCTCCCTCTCTCTCTGACCCTCCCCTGCTCACGCTGTCTCTCTCTCTCTCTCCTAGAATAAAAATATTAAAAAAAAAAAAAGAAAAGAGTAAATCTTGTTCATAATATCAGTTTAGCCACCTCTGTAACATACCCTTATACACAGCCATCATTTCAATACTATCAATACTAGTTACTTACAACAGCAACAGGGTCATTGCTCCGGGTAGCTGCAAGACTGAAGTATTTCACATGTGTGTTGGCTTCCAAAGCTTTTGCAAAATCTTTTAGAGTTGGAATTGGAATATTCTTAAAGACAATAATGTGAAATATTATATTTTAGTTTTCAGGAAATTCAGTCTATTAATCAAATACATTTGTACTTTTTAAAAAATTGAATGTACTCAGAAATTATACAGACATAGCATTTAGTCTACAAATGAAAACAAAAAGCCTCCTTCATACCTATGTGATTTCTCTCTTATGGTACGTTTGCACCAACTGTTGACCTAGAGCAGA
The DNA here is from genome assembly GCF_008692635.1 of Crocuta crocuta. NCBI lineage: Eukaryota > Metazoa > Chordata > Mammalia > Carnivora > Hyaenidae > Crocuta > Crocuta crocuta. The sequence goes on from NW_027530019.1 coordinate 2,839,360, forward strand.
GTATGTATCATTATTTCTCTAGCATTTAAAGAAACTTCCATTATTCTACACTTAATTGTTTGGATTATAAGAAGTCAACATCTGAGTATTCAAAATGGATCTGACTCTTCTAACAGAGAGGTCACTTAGTTTAAGTGACAAGGTATTAAGAGAGATTAACCTTATACTACCTAAAATGTGGAAAGATAGAGTTCTAGAAGGCACTAATTTCTCCTTTTAGTACCAAGACTACAATTCCCTGTACCCTGGTTATTTTCTGACCATTACTGTTCATTTAGGTATGTGAGGACTGAATTTTTTTTTTAATTAAAATTAGTGATCAACTAGGAACGTTAACTTTTTCTAAGGCTTTCCTTCTTCTGCTCAGAGGAAGGAACAGCCACTAAAGGAACAGACAGATCTTACTCCCTAGCTTCTTATAATTACCAGATGCTCCCTCAGCCCTCAATTCAGATAAATCAAGATACAAAATGAGGAATTCTAAAAAAATAATAAAATAAAAAGGAAGTAATGTAGCTATTATACGATGACTGTTAGTCAAGAGATAATTTGAATTTATTCTTTGTAAATTTAATTATCCCTATGCCCTCCTAAATCATTTCTCCTTTACTCCAAGGAAGAGCTGCATTTTAAAAAACTGAGTAAGATCCCAGAAAGCCCACTTCCAGGTGTCCTACTTAAGAGAAATGAAAACATGTTCACATGTTCATATGTGTTTAATGGCTTTACTATAATCATCCCAAACCAGAGAGAACCCAGAGGTCTATCAACTGGTGAATGAATAAACAAATTGCAACATATCCACACAACAGAATACCGCTCAACAAACTACTGATACATGCAACCACAGAGAAGAATCTCAAATGCATTATGCTAAGTGAAAGAAGCCAGACTCAAAACAGTACATATTATATGATTCATTTATATGACATTCTGGAGAAGGCAAAATGATAGAGAAAGAAAAGAGATCAGGTGCTGTCAGGGGCTAGAGCTAGGGGCAGAAAACGATGACAAAGGGGAGTAACATGTTCTACATCTGTGGTGGTGGTTGTACAACTTAAGCATTTGTCAAAACTCACTGAACTGTACAGAAATAGGGAGAGTTTCACTATATATCAATTATACCTCAAGAAACCTGATTAAAAATAATAATAAAACTCAAAAGACTAAAAGCTCTTTGTACTTTGGAAGCCAGAGAGATTTATGCTGACAGTCTATAGGGTTTACATGTTTATACAATACTCTTTAAAAAGCAAGTCAGAAAAATATTACACCTTAATCTCTAAAATACAAAGGAATCTAAGCATACTGTTAGGACCAAAAGCTTTACCTTTAAGTAGAAAGAATCACACTATATCAAAACTGTCCAAAGTCTCATCCTACTTTATTAAAAACTTTATTATTTGTTTAGCACACCTACCTTAATATTATTCAAATTGACTTCAACAAGACGAACATCATTTTCTTTAATTCTCTTTAAACTCTCTTCAACATTGGTTGGATTTGGTGGCTCATCAAATACTGGAAGAATCTTTTCACCTTTTACCACATCTGTAGTGACAAATGAAAATAGCAAGTGTATCATTGGCTGATACTATTACAGTGAATTCGTATATGAACTTAGTAACACATGTAACACATATATGCATATTCAATAGAACAAGGAAGCTTTTCCCCCACAATTTCTTGAAGATCCTTTAAGTGCTAACACATATTTAAAGCACTTAAATAAAATGTTATCCTCTCATATCATTTTATCTGAGATTTAACTAGTAACTACTAGTAAAAGCAGTAAGAATCACAGACTTGAAGAAACATAGCCTCAGTGAAAAGAGTAAAGTGAAGGAAGGACACATGACCTCTTTCTCTTATGGGGAGGACTACACCTGGGGAAAGGGGGAAGAGAAGCAGTAATAGGGAACGGGGAAATAGAGAGATAATGGTATACAGAAGAACTACTGAGACAGAAATCCCCCAAATTAATGCCCTCCTTCACTCCTAACCCCCAATCCTTCATCATGTATACTATATGATACTATACTATATATATACTATACTGTACACACAGAGAGCCAAAATACAACTAGGCAAAGGTGAAAGAGGACATAAAAGCCTTGAATCTTCTAATGAGATCTAAATGCACTTTGATGTATATGTAAAAGTCTATGAACACGTGTAACAGGCAAACTTCTATTGATAAATTTTCTGGGAAGAAAACCTAGAGCATCAGATTCACAAAGAGGCAAATGACATAGAAAGATTGACAAAATCACTGTCTGGCTTAGTTCTTCTTTTCTGCCTTTCTTTAATTTTTAGTAGCAAAACTCCTCTTAAGACAAAGTATACTGAATAAATTCCCTCTAAGAGTACCCTGTTCTTTCTACATATCAAGCACATGTACACAGAGCATCCTAAGGAGATCAACTTAGATGATCATGTGAAAATTATTTTTCTGAGGAGAGTGGAAAGATCTGGATATATCAAGCCTGGACATACATATTAAAAGAAAGTATGCACAGTTTTCAGATTTATCCTGTAGAAGGAGAAGACAGAATTTCAAGTTGTTCTGAAAGGCTGGGTTAGAACAGGTGTAGATTGCTAGGAGGAAGAACTTGGTTCAATACAAGGATGAGCCTCCTATCAGAGCTCTGCTAAAAGGATAGAATGGGCTCCATCTCATGAAAGTTCAGCAAAGTAATCTTCTCCAAGACTGTAAATCAAGGAGGCTGGAGGAGAGCTTTCTCATTATAATGAAAATTGAGTAAATTCTATCTCAATTCTAAATTTTATAAAACCAAAGAATTTCTTTTAATTTCACAGCATATATATGTGTGTGTGTTTATAGGCCTTTGCTTACGAAGTAATGGATCCAGTAAATGGGATGCTGAAACCATTAAGAAAGGCTCATGGGAGACTTTAAAATGGATGGATCAGGGGGCACCTGAGTGGCTCAGTCGGTTAAACATCCAACTCTTGATCTCAACTCAGGTCTTGATCTCAAAGTTGTGAGTTCAAGCCTCATGTTGAGCTCCACACTAGGTGTGGAGCCTACTTAAAAAAAAAAAAAAAGAAAGGATGGATCAGGCTGCTAACATTTGAATACACTGATGACTTTTGGCACATTCCCCAAAGAGGAATAACTAGACTTGATATGCTTCCTAATGTGATTCAATCACCACCTAGGAGCATTCTTGCTCCACAAAACAAAAACCAAAAAGCTGTACCTGTATATGAATAAGCCTCTAGAAAATAACAGTTTACAGAAACACAGAAGACCGAGAAATCTGTAAAATGATACCACAAAGGGAAGATGGTGATGGAGTAGGAGGACCCTAGGTTAGCCTCATCCCATAAGCACAACTAGATAACTAGCAGATCATCCTAGGTACCCCAGAAATCAACCTGAAGACTGGCAGAACAAACTCCACAACTAAAGGTAGAGAAGAGGCCACATGGAAGAAGGTAGGAAGGGTGAAGACAGTTTGGAAGAGAAATGGATTATGGCCTCTGTGGTAGGGAGGGAGCTGCAGTTGGGGAAAAGGGTGACAGAGTAGCCCTCATGATGGAGCACAGGAAAAATGAATCCCCACAAGCAATTGGCTTGGAAGGTGAGAAGCTTGCAATCAGTGGGGCTTAAAGCCTGGAGTTTTAAAGGTCAGTGTGCCTGGCTGTGAGAGACCTCGGAGGACATTGAGGCTGTTCTTGGAGAGAAGGCAGACCAAAAGCCTGTGGATATATAGCACGGAAATAGCAATCTGAAGAGCTCCTGGGACACTCAGTGGGGGGGGTTAGTTGCCTCATCCTGGATTGTGTCCCAGAGAAGCATAATTCATGGGCCTCTTCATAAAGCCATTACCCTCAAGAAAAGGAGACACAGCTTACTTTCCTAACACAGAGACACAGGCACAGAGAGACAAAATGAGAAGACAGAGGAATCTGTCCCAAATGAAAGAACAGGACAAGAACATTGCCAGAGATCTAAGCAAAACAGATAAAGTAACATGTCTGCTGGAGAATTTGAAGTAATGATCATAATGCTCACTGGACTTGAGAAAAGAGTGGAGAACATCAGTGAGACCATTACCACAGAGAAAAGGAATAACACACCAGAGACAAAGGGCTAAAAAAAAAAAAAAAAAAGAAATGAGAAACATGCTTGATGGAATGAACAGAATGGAAGAGCCAGAGGAATGAATTAATGACCTAGAAGACAAAGTAGTGGAAAGTAATCAAACTGAACAAAAAAGAGAATAAAGAATTATGCTTATACAAAATGAAAACAGACTTAGGGAACAAAGTGACTCTATCAAACATAATAACATGCATATTATAGGAGTCCCAGAAGTAGAAGAGAGCAAAAGGGGCAGAGAATTTATTTGAAGAAATAATAGCTGGACATCCAGATCAAGAGGAAGTGAGATCTCTCAACAAAATCACCAAAGAAGTTACACACCAAGACACACTGTAATTAAAATGGGAAAAAAATAGTGATAAAGAAACAATATTAAAAGCAGCAAGACAAAAGAAGACAGTTATAATACAAAGGAAACCCAATAAGGATTTTTCAGCAGAAACTTTCCAAGCCAGAAGGGAGTGTGATATTTTCAAAGTGCTGATGGGAAAAATCTGTAGCCAAGAATACTCAATCCAGCAAGGCTATCATTCAGAATGGAAGGAGAGGGGCACCTGGGTGACTCAGTCCGTTAAGTGTTCGACCCTTGATTTCAGCTCAGGTGGTGATTTCATGGTTTGTGAGTTAGAGCCCCACATCTGGCTCTGTGCTGACAGCGTGGAGCCCACGTCAGATCCTCTGTCTCCCTCTCTCTGCTCCTTCTCAGCTTGTGCTCTCTCTCTCTCAAAAATAAATTAAGAATAGAAGGAGAAATAGAGTTTCCCAGATAAAGACTAAAGGAATTCATGACCACTAAACCTTCCCAGCAAGATATATTTAAGGGGACTCTTTGAGTGGAAAGACCAAAAATGACAGTATGAAGATAGGAAACACAAAAGCAGTAAAAATGAATATTTCTGCAAAAATTGGTCACGGAATTCACAAAACAAAAGGATATAATATATGATACCATATACCTACAATGTGGGGAGCAGAGAAGTAAAGAATGAGTTCAAACTTAACCACCAACTTAACATAGACTGCTATCTGTAGAAGACATTATATACAAACCTAATGATAACCACAAATCAAAAACTACTAATTGGGACACCTGGGTGACTCAGTTGGTTAAGTGTCCAACTCTTGATTTTGGCTCAGGTTATGATATCACAGTTTGTGGATTCAAGCCCGACATCAGGCTCCACACTGATAGCATTGAGCCTGGTTGGGGAGCCTGGTTGGTTTTTTTCTCCCTTTCTCTATCCCTCCCCTGCTTACATTCTGCCTCTCAAAATAAATTAATTAAAAAAAAAAAAAAAAAGAAAAAAAAGCCCCAACTACTNTCAGAAACAACCACAAAACAAGTAATAAAATGGCAATAAATATGTACTATAATTTGAGTGTAAATGTACTAGATGCTCCAATCAAAAGACACAGGGTAACAGAATGGATTAAAAAAAGAGGACTCATCTATATGCTGCCTACAAGAGACTAATTCTAGACTTAAAGACACCTGCAGATTTAAAGTGAGGGGATGGAGAACCATCTAACATGCAAATAGATGTCAAAAGAAAGCCAGAGTAGCAGTACTTCTGTTGGACAAAATAGATTTTAAAGCAAAGACTATATAACAAAAGACAAAGAAGGACACTATAAAATAATAAAGGGAATAATCCAACAAGATATGACAATTGTAAATATTTCTGCACTCAACATGGAAGCACTCATATACATAAAAGTTATTAACAAACATAAAATAACTAGTCAATAATCATGCAATCATAGTAAGGGACTTTAACACCCCATTTACATCAATGGACAGATCATCTACACAGAAAATCATTAAGGAAACAATTGATTAGAATGACACACTGGACTAGACAGATTTAACAGATATATTCAGAACACTCCATCCTAATACGGCAGAATACACATTCTTTTCAGGTGCACATAGAACATTCTTGAGAACAGATCACATATTAGAACACAAAACAAGCCTCAACAAATCCAAAAAGATCGAAGTCATACCATGCATCTTTTCTGAACACTAAACTCCAATGAAACTAGGAGTCAACCACAACAAAAAATCTGGAAAGACCACAAATACATGGAGGTTAAATAACATGATACTAAACAATGAACAGGTCAACCAGGAAATAAAATAAGAAATTAAAAAATGCATGAAAACAAATGAAAATGAAAACACAANNTCTCTGACCCTCCCCTGCTCACACTTTCTCTCTCCTAGAAATAAATAAAAATATTTAAAAAAAAAAAAAAAAAGAGGGAAGTTTATAACAATACAGGCCTACTTCAAGAGATAAGAAAAATCTTAATCAACCTAACTTCACACCTAAAGAAGCTAGAAAAAGAACAAACAAAACCTAAAACTAGCAGAAGGAGGGAGATATAATGATTAGAGCAAGAATAAATGATACAGAAACTAAAAAAACAAACAAACAAAAAAAACCAAAAGAAAAACAAGAGAATGAATCAATGAAACCAGGAACTGGTTCTTTGGGGGTGGGAGGTGGGGGTGGGAAATCAATAAAACTGATAAACTCCTAGCCAGAATTATCAAGAAAAAAAGAGAAAGGACCCAAATAAATAAAATTACAAATGAGAGAGGAGGAATAACACTACAGAAATACAAACAACTATAACAGAATATTACAAAAAACTATAAGCCAACAAACTGGACAACCTAGAAGAAATGAATAAACTCCTCAACACATATAAACTACTAAAACTTAAACTTGAAAAAATGGAAATATTTGAACAGAGTGATTATCAGCAAAGAAATTAAGTCAGTAATCAAAAAACTTCCAAGAAATAAAAGTCCAGGACCAGATGGCTTCACAGGCCAATTTTACCAAACATCTAAAGAATTAATACGTATCCTTTTCAAACCATTAAAAAAAAAATGGAAAAGGAAAACTTCCACATTTGTTCTTTGAGGCCAGAACAAATTTGGTTATTACCCAGATAACCAAACCAGATAAATGCACCACAAAAAAAGAGAACTACAGTCCAAATCTCTGATGAACATATATGTAAAAACCCTCAACAAAATGCTAGCAAACTGAATGCTACAATATGCCAAAAAAATCATTCACCATGATCAAGTGGAATTTATTCCTGGGTTGTTAGGGTGGTTCAATATTCACAAATCAATGTGATATATCACATAAATAAGAGAAAGGATAAGAACCATATGCTCATTTCAACAGACACAGAAAAGGTATTTAACAAAGTACAACATTCATCCATGATAAAAACCTACAACAAAGCAGGTGTAGAGGGAACATAACTCAACATAATAAAGGCCATCTATGAAAAATCTACTGCTAACATCCTTAATAAGGAAAAACTGAGAGATTTTCTTCTAAGGTCAGGAATAAGACAAGGATGTCCACTCTCATCACTTTTTTTTAAGTTCATTCATTTAGTTTTTTTTTTATTTTTTTAGTGTTTTATTTATTTCTGAGAGACACAGCATGAACAGGGGTCAGAGAGAGAGGGAGACACAGAATACGAAACAGGCTCCAGGCTCTGAGCTAGCTGTCAGCACAGAGCCCGACGTGGGGCTTGAACCCACGAACCAGGAGATCATGACCTGAGCCAAAGTCAGATGCTTAACCAACTGAGCCACCTAGGCACCCGGCATTCATTTAGTTTTGAGAGAGAGAGAGAGAGTATGAATAAGGAAGGGATAGAAAGAGAGGAAGACAGAGAATCCCAGGCAGGCTCTATACTGCCAGCATTGAGACAGATGTGGGGCTCAAACTCATGAACCATGCGATCATGACCTGAGACAAACCCAAGAACCATAAGCTTAACCAACTGAGCCACCCAGGCACCACTCACTCTCACCACTTTTATTCAACATAGTGCTCCAAGTCCTAACCACAGCAATCCGACAATGAAAAGAAATAAAAGGCAACCAGATCAGCAAAGAAGTAGTATAACTTTCACTATCTGCAGATGATAGGACACTGTATATAGAAAACCCAAAAGAATCTACCAAAAACCTACTACAACTGATAAACAAATTCAGTAAACTCACAGGATACATAATCAACATACAGAAATTTGTTGCATTTCTACACACCAATAATGAAGCAGCAGAGAGATTAAGATGACAATCCCATTTACAATTGTACCCCAAATAAGATATCTGGGAATAAACCTAACCGAAAAGGTGAAAGATCTCTACCTGAAAACTATAAAACACTGATAAAAGATAAACTGAAGATGACACAAAGAAAGGGCAGACATTCCATGTTCATGGACTGGAAGAGCAAATATTGTTAAAATGTCTACACTACCCCAAACAATTACACCTTTAATGCAATCTCTATCAAAATTCCAACAGCATTTTTCACAGAACTAGAACAAACAATTATAAAATGTGTATGGAACCGCAAAAGACCCAGAATAGCCAAGGCAACCTTGAAAAACCAAAGCTGGAGGCAGCACAATTCCAGACTTTAGTTATATTATAAAGCTTTAGTAATCAAAACAGTATGTACTGGTACAAAAATAGACACACAGATTAAAAGAACACAGTAGAAAACCCAGAAATAAACCTTTAAGTATATGATCAATTAATCTTCAACAAAGCAGGAAAAAGTATCCAGTGGGAAAAACTCTCTTCAACAAATAGTACTGGGAAAACTAATGACAACACACAAAAGAAAGAAATTGGCCCACCTTTTTTATAACATAGCAAAAATAAATTCAAAACAGATTAAAGATCTAGATAAGAAACCTGAAACCACAAAATCCTAGAAAAGAACACTGGCTATACCCATTTTGTTCTAGATAGGTGCCCAGAGAAAAAGGAAACAAAAGTGAAAATAAACTATTGGGACTACATCAAAACAAAAAGCTCCTGTACAGTGAAGAAAACAATCAACAAAACTAAAAAGGCGACCTACAGAATGGGAGAAGATGTTTGCAAATGACATATCCAGTGAACAGTTAGTATCCAAAATATATAAAGAACTCATACAACTCAACACCCCAAACCCAAACAATCTAATTTAAAAATAGGCATAAGACATGAACAGACATTTCTCCAAAGAAAACAAATAGATGGCCAACAGACACATGAAAAAATGCTCATCATCACTAATCATCAGGGAAATGCAAATCAAAACTACTATATCACCTCACACCTGTAAGAATGGCTAGAATAAAAAACAAGGGAAACAATAAGCATTGGTGAGAATATGGAGAAAAAGGAATCCTCTTGCACTGTTGGCGGGAATGCAAACTGGTGCAGCCACTGTTGGTGGGAAAACAGTATGGACTATCTTAAAAAATTAAAAATAGAGCTACCCTAGGATCCAGCAATCACACTATTGGGTATTTATCCAAAGAATACAAAAACACTAATTCAAAGGGATACATGCACCCCTATGTTTATGGCAGCATTATTTACAATAGCCAAGAGATCAAAGCAGTTCAAGTATCCATCAACTGATGAATGGATAAAAATGATGTTGTGTATATATACAATGGAACATTATTCTACCATAAAAATGAATGAAATCTTGCCATTTGCAATGACTTGGATGGAGCTAGAGAGTATAATGCTAAGTGAAGTAAATCAATCAGACAAATACTATAAGATTACACTCCTATGTGGAATTAAAAAAAAAAGAAACAAGCGAAGTAAAAAAGAGAGAAACTAACAGACTCAACTATAGAGAACAAACCGAAGGGTATCAGAGGAGTGGTGGGTGGGAGGATGGGTGAAACAGGTGGTGGGGATTAAGGAGTGCACTTGTGATGAACACCAGGTGATTAAAATAAAAAGTTTAAAAAAGTGATACCACAAGGTTGCAATCAGCCAAACTGAGAATGTGGAAAATTTGACGTGACTACTCAGTTTCTTTAAGAAATGAATAGCATGAAGAAAGGAGGAGAGAGGTTGAGGAGGGGAACTGTTGTGAAATTAAAAGGAATTGAAACCAAGTGACAACCAAATACAATGTGTGACCCTTATATGCACCCTGATGTGAACAAACCAACTGTGAGATGTTTTTGACAGAACTTGGGAAATCTAAACATGGACTGGGTAGCAGAGGACCTGAAGGAATCATTAATTTTTAAGTTTGATAATGGCAGTGTGGTTGTATTAAAAGGAAAGCCTTTATTTGTGAGAGACGCATATGGAAATATTTATGGGTGAAGTAACACAGATGAACAGCAATTGCTTTAAAATATTCCAGGGGGAAAAAAGTGAAAGGGGTGGGGAAGGAGGCAGACGATGAATGAAACAAGACTGACAAAATGATAAAAACAGTGGAAGCTGAGGAACAGATAATATTATTCTCTCTTCTGTGTGTAATACAACATTATACAGATGTCTGAATGAGGTAGATCTATATGTACTAAATAGGAAACATGACATACTGCTAAGTGATACACTATATAGCATGGGTTTAAAATCCTTACCACTAACTTTGTGTGATACTGAAGTGAGTTACTTAATCAATCTAAAACCTCAGTTCCTCACATACAAATTAAGGATAATAAAACTTATTTTACATAACTGTTAAGGATTAAATGAGAACGATTCAAATTCAAAAGCGATGCATACAAGATGACTACATCAGCACTCAAGGAAATGATCAATACAGTTGACTCTTAACAACATAGGGTTGAGGTGCAGACTCCCACAATGGTCGAAAATCTGTGTGTAACTTCTGACTCTTCCAAAGCTTTACTAATATTGCCTGCTGTAGACCAGAAAGAAGCCTCACTGATGATGAAAACAACCCAATTTGTGTTATATGTACTATATACTGTATCTTACAATATACTAGTGTAAACAATGTCAGTAAGAAAACTATTCCACACCTATATGGTCAATTAATCTACAATATAGGAGTCAAAAATATACAACGAAGAACAGTCTCTTCAGTAAGTGGTGTTGAGAAAACTGGACCGCAACAAGCAAAAGAATGAAACTGACCCACTTTCTTACACCATATACAGACATAAACTCAAAATGGATCAAAGACCTAAATGTGAGACCTGAAGACATAAAGCTCCAGAAAGAAAACATAGGCAATAATCTCTTGGACATCGGCCTTAACAACATGTTTGTGGATATGTCTTGTTAGGAAAGGGAAACAAAAGCAAAAACCACATCAAGACCACATCAAAATAAAAACCTTTGCACAGCAAGGAAATCATCAATGAAACAAAACAGCAACCTAGTGAATGGGCAAAGATATATGCAAATGATGTATCTGATAAGGGGTTAATAGCCAAAATGCATAGAGAACTTCTAAATCTCAACACCAAAAAACCCTCAAATAATCCAACTAAACAATGGATGGAGGGACTAAATAGACATTTTTTCAAAGAAGACATAACAGATGGTCAAGAGACATGTATAAAGATGCTCAATATTACTAATCAGGTAAATGCAAATCAAAACCACAATGAGGTAACACCTCACACTTGTCAGAATGGCTAAAATGAAAGAAACAACAAAATAACAAGTGTTGGTTGACATGGGTATGGAGAAAAGGAACTCTTGTGCACTGTGGGTGGGAATGTAAATTGGTGCAGCCACTGTAGGAAACAGTATGTAGATTCCTTAAAAAATTAAAAATAGAAATACTGTATGATCCAGTATTTCCACTACTAGGTATTCACCCCAAAAATACAAAAACACTAATTGGAAAAGATATATGTATCTGTATGTTTACTGTAGCATTATTTACAACACTCAAGACATGGAAGCAACCTAAGTGTCCGTCCATAGATGAATGGATAAAGAAGATGTGATATATACATATAATGGAATATAACTCAACAATAAGCAAGAATGAGATCTTTCCATTCGAGACAAAAGGATGGACCAAGAGGACATTACACCAAGTGAAATAAGTCAGAGAAAGACAAATACCATATGATGTCACTTACATGTGGAATCTAAAAAAACGAAACACCAAACAACAAAAAAACAGACTCTTAAATACAGAAAACAAAGTAGTGGTTTGCAGAGGGGAAGTGGGTAAGGGGAGATAGGCAAAATAAAGGGCATTACGAGACACAGACTTTCAGTTATCAAATAAATCACAGAGATGAAAAGTACAGCATAGGGAATATAGTCAATAATATGATAATAACATTGTACAATGACAAATGATGACTACACTTATGGTGAGCACTGAGTGATGGACGGAACTGTGGAATCAATATGCTGTACACCTGAAACTAATATAACATTGTATGTCAAGTACACTCATTAATAAAAAAGAAAATTGTAAGGAAGAGAAAATACATTTACAGTACTATACTGTAATTATTAAAAAGAATCCATATAAGTGGACCCACACAGTTCAAAACTGTGTTAAGGGTCAAATGTAATATTATTGTAAGGGGCCCCATGTGGCTCAGTCGGTTAACTGTCCCACTCTTGGTTTCAGCTCAGGTCATGATCTCGCGGTTTGTGAGTTTGAGCCCCGCTTTAGGCTCCAAGCTGACAGTGCAGAGCCTGCTTGGGATTCTCTCTCCCTCTGCCCCTCCCCTGCTCACTCTGTCTGCCTCTCTCTCAAAGACAAAAATAAACTAAAAAAAAAAAAAAAAAAAAAAAAAAAAAAAAAAAAAAAATNGACAGCTCAGAGCCTGGAGCCTGCTCTGGATTCTGTGTGCATCTCTCACAAAAAAAAAAAAAAAATAAAAAAAAAAAAAAAAAAAAAAAAAGAAAGAAAAAGAAAAATTAAGTTGCAAGAAATATCTACAGTATGATCCCATTTTGTAAAAATCTTTTAAAAGACTATGTAAAACGTGTGTATGTATGTGTGTTTGTATGAACACAGAACAAGTCTAGAAGAATCATACAACAAACTGTTAACAATTAAGGTTGGGGTTGGGGGGAGCAGAAGGCATAATGGCTATGAATAGTGACACTTTTACTTTTTATGTCTTACACTTAGGTATTACTCAAATATATGTATTACAAAAATATGTATTACTTTGGTCATTTTAATAAAACATCCTATAAATGATTTTTTAAAAAACACTTGCTTTTGTTTATTTAATCCTGTAACGGATTAAAAGGTTCAGATTTGGGGCCTGGGTGGCTCAGTCGGTTAAGCACCTGACTTCAGCTCAGGTCATGATCTCACTGCCATTAATTAGTTCAAGTCCTGTGTTGGGCTCTATGCTGACAGCTCAGAGCCTGAAGCCTGCTTTGGATTCTGTGTCTCCCTCCCGCTTTCTGCCCTTCTCCTGGCTCACACCCTGTCTCTCAAAAATGAACATTATAAAATAATAATTAAAAAATAGAAAAATTTAAAAAATACAAGGTTCAGATTCAGATGGTTTGTCCTGAATCTGATTTTATAACATAGTTTCTTTGTCAGCATTGTTATGGTTTTCTTGAAAATCAGTAACACTGAAAATAAAATGTCAACAAAAACCAAAGTTTGATTGGTTTTTATAGTGTTTACCATTTAGTATTATTTATTTTTAATTATTATTTTTTTAGTGTTTGTTTATTTGGAGAGAGAGAGAGAGATAGCAAGAGCAGGGAGGGGCAAAGAGAGAGGGAGGCACAGAATCGGAAGCAGGCTCCAGGCTCTGAGTTGTCAGCACAGAGCCCCATGTGGGGCTCAAAATCATGAACCACAAGATCATGACCTGAGGCGAAGTCTGATGTTTAACTGACTGAGCCACCCAGGCAACCCCCCAGTATTATTTAGTGAGGTAAGAGTGGTTCCTATTATATTTGCTGCCACAATAAGAATATTTAACTCTATTTTCAATGGTTTTCCAAGTCAATTCCATCTAACTGGAATCTTAGGTTTCAAGTACTTATATAGAACATTTGGTATATATATACTGAATTTGATACATGGAGAAAACAAAATACAGTACATTTAACAAAGGATTCAAATTCACAACGCAGTACAAATACTCACTTGAAAAGTGTTCTTGGTCAACACCATTACTACTTCCCACTATATTACATAATTGTGCATTCGTTATCAAATTGTGCATCCCAAGGATAGCTATAAATATAGAAAAAAGGGTTATTTTTATTTCCATTGGTTTTAAACATAAAGAACTGATTTTACAACCAAAAATTTCTGGTTTTAACATCTTCTGAACATTTTCCTACTCAATTAAAATACAGATTTTGCAGCCCAAAAAAAGGAAACGTGATTAAAAAATCACCTACAGTATCTTTCTCATTAATACCCTTAATATTTTCCCTTTCATTTTGGAATTCAGATCTCCCCACAGTTCTGAATTCAGACATACAACTGGAAACAGTCTTACCCTAAATGTAAATCTATGCTTAGCTCCATCTGGTGGCTAAGAGAGAATACTGAAATGATGTATGTTTGCTGTTCATCCTTCACACAAGGTTCTAGGAACAGTTCAAAGGTGGATTTTCACCTTAACCATTATTTTTATATTCGTTAACTTTCATGTTAATTTACATTCATATTTTAGCTAAGGGTAAAAATACCAAAAGTATAGTTGAACTCTTATCTTTAAGATTAACGTAGCATCCCTCAAAAATGACAGTAGTGATAAATTTCGTTTTTGGTTCTGATGCCCTTTTTGCACCAATGTGGCAGAAGCTACAGCATGTCCCCAGCCCACTCCACCCTGCTGAAAGCACCATTTACAAACATCTCAGTCTTCAGCATTCCAAGAAATAAGACACCTGCTCTGGCTGCAGCCCCATGCTTTAATTGTCCTTGTCCTGGGTCCTCCCGTAAGAACCATCATTCTCCTTTCAAACATGTTAGCTCTTGGGGTTACTTGGTACTAAGATATCCCCATAGGTCATATTTTTCTACGTAGGAAAATGGGTGTGTGCTGAGGCTGCTGGGGGAGATATTTGTCCAGATAAGAAACTGGCAATGATGAAAATAACAGAGAGGTTTGGAGTGTTCCATATATTTCAAAAGAGATGGAAAAGTGGGGAGTATAACTGCTTTCCAGTTATTCATCTTGGGGTCCTCTTTTTCTGCAAAGTTTACTTACTTATTTATTTATTTATTTTTAGTAATCTCTACACTCAATGTGAGGCTCAAACTCACAATCCCAAGATCAAGAGTTGCATACTCTACGGACTCAGCCAGCCAGGTTCCCCTCATCTCAGGGTCTTCTGATAAAACGAGACAGTGGTTGACCCTGAAGACTGTTTTTCAATGCTTAGATAGGACAGCTTCTTGCTGAGCACCAGCTGATCAAAGATTTTTATAAAGACTTTCAAATATGGTAACGTGGGAAACGATGTCAAATACTATGTATTATAATTACACTATGTATAATACATACATTCATTAACATAAAAACTTACCAGTGACAGCATTTTAAAAACTGAAATCCTTTATGTCACATTTATAGGGTACAAAACAAAGCTAAGTATGTGGTCACTGAGTCAACAGCACTTTGCTAGGCAAAGGAAGCATCTATATGATGTATACAGGGGTGTGCTGGTATTCCCCTTCCCTCCACGTATTCACAAATGTGTTTTAGGAGATACCTGCAAGGTCACACAATTCTGTATCAGAAGCACTTGTCAAAGCTTCTTCTAATTCTGGGTCAAGAGATACTTTTTCTTCTGTGAAAGTCTGTACAGGCTTCTGTTTAGGGATAAATATTTTCCCTGTAAAATAAAGCAGTTTGTTAATTCCAATACTACTGCTACAAACTCATTACTATTTACTCTTCTAACAAAAATTATGAAAAGTAAGTACAATTGAAGCTAAAGAAAAAAATCAAGATAAACATCTATAATAACATTTCATCTTCAATATGTATTATAAGTTTCCAGGGCAATATTTGGCTGTAAAAGTTGAAATGAAGGGAAAAAAATCATCTGAGAAATACTCCTTTTTGTGAAAATAAAAATAGGCTCTTTTGGAATAATTTGGAGTTACTAAACAAATAATGAGTTAAAAGATGAATGTAGGAATAAATTTTAAGAACCTATAAAACTCCAGAGAGATTAAAAAAAAAACAAAACCCTGCAAAATCCACTTTATTTTTTATATTTTTAAGTTCTTATTTATTTGAGAGAGACAGAATGAGAAGAGTATGGGTAGAGAGGGGGACAGAGGATTCAAAGTGGGATCTGTGCTGATAGCAGAGGGGCCGACACAGGGCTTGAACTCACAAACCATGAGATCATGACATAAGCCGAAACCAAGAGTCAGATACCTGACTGAGCCATCCAGGCACCCCTTTCATATTGTTAAGCAACAAGCTGTTATAGTCACTTGGGGGGTGGCAGATGTAATTATGATTCCAGAAATTCAAGATCTAATTGCAAAGACATTCCTGTTGGTCCTAAGTGGTGTCCTGAAACTTTAGGTTACTGTTCGTCTAAGCCTCAATGGATAATAAGAAGGGTTACCTGATAAGAAATTAGTTATTGTAGAGAACTAAAATCTTTACTATGTGAAAACCACTATTTTATTACCATACGTCCAATGCAAGATTGAAAACATGAAGAGAATTGGAATTGATGATACAACTCATGACCAAACAAGATGGACTCACATGGCGGAGCCTGGGTTACCACGACTGCCTCCAGTTTCTCTCCAAGGACAAGTGAAAAGTCTTACTAAGTGATCTAGAAAGGCTGATGCATAGATTCACAGATGTGCCAAAGAAACTACCAGAGATATATGAAACAATATGTGGCCTGATGGATCTATGCAGTACTCTATCAAAAGAATGTCTGTGGGCTTACAATCAGTGAGTGTTGTATACTTCTTCAAGGTACATCAATTAATGTACCCATAGGAATCTGGCCAAAACTGTTCAGCTATTTTCTGTTAAGCCCATCTAAAGGATCTTAATCTCTGATATTATATGTTTTTAACGTCTAGCATTTCCATTTGGTCCTTTCATTTGGTCCTTTAAAAAAAAAAAGTTTCCATGTCTCTGCTGCAATTCCTCATTTGTTCACACATGCTGTCTACTTTGTCCACCAGATTCTTAGGCATATGTCAGTTTTTTTCATTTTTTTATTAATTTTTTTATATTTACATCCAAGTTAGCATATAGTGCAACAACTATTTCAAGAGCAGATTCCTTAATGCCCCTTACCCATTTACCCCATCCCCCTTCCCACAACCCCTCCAGTAACCCTGTTTGTTCTCCATACTTAAGAGTCTCTTATGTTTTGTCCCCCTCCTTGTTTTTATATTATTTTTGCTTCCCTTCTCTTATGTTCATCTGTTTTGTATCTTAAAGTCCTCACATGAGTGAAGTCATATGATATTTGTCTTTCTCTGACTAATTTCGCTTAGCATGATACCCTCTAGTTCCATTCACATAGCTGCAAATGTTAAGATTTCATTCTTTTTGATCGCTGAGAAATACTCTATTGTATATATATACCACATCTTCTTTATCCATTCATCCATCGATGGACATTTGGGTGAGTTCCAAACTTTGGCTATTGTTGATAGTGCTGCTATAAACATTGGGGTGCATGTGTCCCTTTGAAACAGCACACCTATATCCCTTGGATAAAATACCTAGTAGTGCAACTGTTGGGTCATAAGGTAGTTCTATTTTTAATTTTTTGAGGAATCTCATTACTGTTTTCCAGAGTGGCTGCACCAGTTTGCATTCCCACAAGCAGTGCAAAAGAGAGCCTTTTTCTCCACATCCTTGCCAGCATCTGTTGTTGCCTGACTTGTTGATTTTATACATTCTGAGGTGTGTGAGGTGGTATCACATTGTGGTTTTGATTTTTATTTTCCTGATGATGAGTGTTGTTGAGCATCATTTCATGTGTCTATTGGCCATTTGGGGGTCTTCTTTGGAGAAGTGTCTGTTCATGTCTTTAGCCCATTTCTTCACTGGATTATTTGTTTTTACGGTGTTGAGTTTGATAAGTTCTTCATAGATTTTAGATACTGTCATAGTTATTTTTAAAGTCTCTAGCTGATAACGCCAATATCTGGGTCATGTCTGAGTCTTCTACTGACTGCTATTTTCTTGAGTATGGGGCATATGTGTCTTAAGATCTTTGACTCCAAGCTAAGAATCTTTGTATAAAAGTATGGCAGAAACTGAAAGAAATGATATTTTTTTCTCAGAAAGAAGCATGCCCCTTAGGTTAGTGCCAAATCAATATGCTCTACCATTGAGCTAAATTTGGCCTTTGCTGCAACTTTAGTTTGATTCAGTTCCTCATTGGCTTCAAACATTTTGAATACAGGATCAGGACTTTCTCTTCAGCAAGGCCTTGTATTACAACCATGGTGAGGTTCTAGAGATCTCCTGAGCTCTTTCCTTTATTGGACGGTGAACTTTGAGAGATTTCTCCAGACATGTGGCCTAGGCCAACAGATGACTTGGGAGCTCTCTTTGTTTTCCAGTTGCATCTCTTGATTTTTGGGCTTTGGCAGATCTCTCAGGCCCTCTCATCTTGTCTGCTTTATACTCTGAAGCTGGGGTTGGCCTTGAAGGGATCTGTCCCACCCCTCTTGCCTCTCCCTCAGTCTCTACCAGCTGAAAACCTATGCCTCAGGAATTTTCCCTCTGCTCTGCTTCATTGCCTCTGTTCTTGTAGCATCTCTGGCACTAAATGAAGACCTGCAGGAAAGAACTGGGGTAGCACAGTCTCATCGTCTCTAGGGCTGCACTGTCCAACATGGTAGCCACTAGCCACATGTGGCTATTTAAATTTAAATTTAAATTAGAAACTCAGCTCCTCAGTCATACTAGGCACATTTCAAGTACTTGATAGCTATATTTAGCTAGATGGAGCTAACACACTGGTTAACAAAGACACTGAACATTTCCATCACGGCAGAAAGTTCTAGTGGATACCACTGCTCTAGGGCTTCTCTGGATTCTATCTATCATCCAATCCATACACAGTCATTAAAAGTTTGTTAAAAGTTAGGCTGATTTCAGCCTGTGCGTTTGTGTGCTCCTGCTCCCTGTGTGTTTGTCTGTCTGTTTTCTTTTCCAGGGCTACTTCAAGAAACAAGCTAGAGTACACAAGGTGGAGAGTCCCAAATATCACTACGAATAGGAAAATAAAATAACCAAGGTCCCAACAAGAGAGACCAGGGGATACCATTCAAAAAACACTCTCTGAAAGGATAGGCCCTGGAAAGTCAAAGAGTCTTCTTGGATATAGCAGCGCTCATAGAAACAGAGAGCATAACAGGTCTTTAAAACCAACAAGAGCCGGAAAGCTAACTAAAATGACGAAACGAAAGACCTCTCCTCCAAAGAAACTCCAAGAAGAAATGACAGCTAATGAACTGCTCAAAACAGATNTTCTATGGTGGTTTTCTGCTTTTCCCTCATTTTATTTATTTTATTTATTTATTTATTTTTTAATTTTTTTTTTCTAATGTTTTTATTTATTTCTAGGAGAGAGAGAGAGAGAGAGAGTGAGCAGGGGAGGNATTTATTTTTTAATTTTTTTTTTCTAATGTTTTTATTTATTTCTAGGAGAGAGAGAGAGAGAGACAGTGTGAGCAGGGGAGGGTCAGAGAGAGAGGGAGACACAGACTCTGAAACAGGCTCCAGGCTCTGAGCTGTCAGCACAGAGCCCGACGCGGGGCTCGAACCCACGAACCGTGAGATCATGACCTAAGCGAAAGTCGGACGCTCAACCGACTAAGCCACCCAGGCACCCCTGCTTTTCCCTCATTTTAGTCAGAAAAGAGAGAAGTGGGTCATCAGTCTTAAGGAGGGCTTGTCACTTTCTAGAATCATTTATGTCTGTGTCCTCAAGCTCTCTGATAGCTTTTTAAAAACTGTAATAATGCACTTAGGGGCACCTGGGTGGCTCAGCCAGTTAAGTATTTGCCTCTTGATTTCAGCTAAGGTCAGGATCTCACAGTTCATGAGATTAAGCTGAGCCCTGAGCTGGGCTCTGTGCTGACAGCATGGAGCCTGCCTGGGAATCTCTCTCTCACCCTCTCTCTGCTCTTCCCCCACTCACATACATGTGCTCTCTATCTCTCAAAATAAATACATAAACATTTTTAACAACTATAATAATGCACTTATACTGCTTGTTTAGGTTGGTATGTAAGAATAATACTCTCTTGCAACTTTGTACATCTTAGTCAGAAGTCTTTCTGGCCAAGTATTTTCTTATTTAAAAAGATGGCATGTGGTCAATCCATAGTATATTTGTATTAGTAAGGATTTTGTTTGTTTGCTTTTTAAAGTTTATTTATTTTGAGAGAGAGAGAGAACAGGGGAGGGGCAGAGAGGGAGTAAAGACAGAATCCCAGGCAGGCTTCACACTGTCAGTCAGAGCCCAACTCGGGGCTTGATCTCATGAACAATCATGAGATCTTGACTTGAGCCAAGATAAAGAGTTGGATGCTTAAATGACTGAGCCACCCAGTTTTTAACTGCATATAATAGAATACCCAATGAAAAGGGGTTTAAATGGGTGCTTTCCAAGCTTTAATGTGCACCTCACTCACATGGTGATCCTATTAAAGTACACATTCGGATCGGCACGACTGATATGGGATGAGATTTAACTAATCTGTCAGGTGATGCCAATTCTGAACTACAGACCACTTTTAAATCAGCAAGAGTTCAAACAGTAAGTATTTTTATTATCTCAGTAAGTCCAAATATAGGTGGCTATAGAGTTGGTTCAGCAGCTCACTCCTGACATCAAGTATTTAGGCTCTTTCCATTTTTCTCTTTGGCTTTAATCAGCATATAAGCCTTTGTTCTCAAGCCATTCATCTCAAGATGACCTTTGTGACACTAAGTATCAAGCCCTCCTGCAATAAGGTCAGGACAGGAAGGAAGGGCACAATTGTCCATTTTTATAAAGAAAACTTTTTATAGTAACTTTTATAAGGAAAACTGTCCAGATTTCTCTTCTGGTCTTACTGACCAGCATTGGTCATATGTCCAACTGCAACGGAGGCATTTTCAGTCTATTTCAGAGACAAGTTGTGCCAGTAAGGATGAAGGGATTTTTGTACTGTTACTGAATAGGCAACTATGGAGTGTGTTCCAATACTGGACCAGCTGAAGTACACCTCTGTGCTCCCTTGATTCCCTGAACATTTCACCACAGATACACTGACACATATGCATATATACAAATAAGCATTCTGCATATAAGCTTCTGCAAGCTTTTCAGAGGCATGGTTTATGTTCTCTGTTTATCCCTGCATCTTTGCCTGGCACATAGCAGGCAAGCCAATTTGCTGAATAAATAATTTGGTGACCAACTCCAACTCAACTACCTCATTTTATAAAGTATAATTTAAATAACTTACACAGCATAGTTAACACTAGAACACAGGTTCCCAAACTCTTGATCCAGTGCTTCTTCCAATAAACTGGTGGCTTTCATTTAAAAACAATTTTTTAAATGTTTATTTATTTTTGAGAGAGAACTAGAGACAGAATAGGAGCAGGCAAGGGGCAGAGAGAGGGAGACACAGAATACAAAGCAGGCTCCAAGCTCTGATCTGTCAGCACAGAGCCAGATGCAGGGCTCAAACTCACGAATCACGAGATCATGACATGAGCTAAAGTCAGATGCTTAACCAACTGAGCCACCCAGGTGCCCCTAAACTGGTGACTTTCAAACTTTACTTCTTATCAGTAGACTTTTTCCCTGAAACAAATACCTCAAATATATAATGGCATCTGTAACTGATCTTAGTACCAAATTCTGGAATTTTGGTGATTTAGATATGATTAGATAATCTTTTATTATTGGTTCACAGAAAAAGGAAATCCAAATCATTACATTCTGATAATTCCACAGTACTTTTCTCAGTGGTTGATAGTATACTTAAAGTAGCATACCATTAATGCCTTTAACTGAACTGCCATTTCACGATAATTACATTTTTCCTGAGCTTAGTCTCACCTGCATTTTCAACTGTCTGTGGAGGGGCTTCTGAAGATTGGGTGCACACTGGATTCACCTGGGGAACTTTAAAAAATTTTGATGTCCTTGGGGCGCCTGGGTGGCTTAGTCAGTTAAGCGTCCGACTTTCGCTTAGGTCATGATCTCGCGGTTCGTGGGTTCAAGCCCCACGTCGGGCTCTGTGCTGACTGCCAGCTCGGAGCCTGGAGCCTGTTTCAGTCTGTGACTCCCTCTCTCTCTGACCATCCCCTGCTCGCGCTGTTTATCTCTCTCTCTCCTAGAGATAAATAAAACATTAAAAAAAAAATTTTTTTTTTTAATTTTGATGTCCAAGTCCCAGGGATTGTGATTTAATTGGTCTGGTGTGCTGTGTGAGACGTGGATTTTTAAAACCTCTCTGGGGATCCTAATGCATAGCAGTCAAGGTTGAGAACCACTGGATTATGGGATTCACTTATGAAACAAAACTACACAAGCTATCAAATAGCTGCCCATGTCTTATTCTAGGAACCAATGGAATCTAAAGCATTATAAAAATCTAAAATGTTTATTTTTGTAATCCTCATCTACATTCCAGAGACATTATTCATATCTAATTTTTCCCATACATAAACTTTTGCAAACTTTATAAATACAAAATTAATTTCATCATAAAAAACAAAGCAAAACAAAATTCTGAAGAGCTTATGGAAATTTTCCTGTGATAAACAATTTTTCTGTTTTATACAGCTCTGAAATAGTTTGGTACCTCAGCTGGTGTTCCTCTTTATAATAAATTATTTGTATACAGAGATTTTTGTTGTAGAGGTATTCAGCCGATACAATATTGTGTTTTTAACAATATAAAAAGTAAGTACTTCATATTTCTTCATGGTTGGTTTAACATTAACACTGTAAGAATTATATTTTAATGCATTTTTACAAAATCTAGTTATAGGAAAGTAACAGTAATGAAATTTAACTTTATAAGAAAACAAACTAGGCAGAAATGAAGTTTAATAGTATGAGTACAAAACCTAAGGAGATCCCCCAAAATTAATTTATAGACTTAAAATACTCTTTCAAAATTTCAGCTGACTTTCTTGCAGAGAATGACAAGTGATGCTTAAATTCATATGGAAATCCAAGGGACTCAGAACTGCCAAGTAATATTGAAAGAGAAGAAAAAGATTGAAGGACTTACACATCCCAATTTCAAAATTTAATATAAAACTACTGTAATCAACAGTGTTATGATGCATAAGGAAAGACATCTGGATCAATGAAGAGAACTGAGAGTCCAGAAACAAACCCTTTATGTTTATGGTCAACTGAAGTCTATATGGGTACCAAGGCAATTCAATGGAGAAAGAATGGTCTTTTCAACAAATGGTGCCGGGAGAACTGGATTACTACATGCAAAAGAATGAAGTCAATCCCCTACATCATATCATACAGAAATATTAATTCAAAATGGATTACGGACCTAGATATAAGAGCTAAAACTAAAACACTCTTAGAAAAAGCAGTTAAGAAGGGCACCTGGGTGGCTCAGTCAGTTAAGCATATGACTCTTGATTTCAGCTCAGATCATGATCTCAGGGTCATGAGACTGAGTCTCATGTCGGGCTCTGCAGTAAGCATGGAGCCTGCTTAAGATTCTCTCCCTCCTCCTCTCTTTGCCCTTCCCTGACTTGTGTGGGTTCTCTCTCTCTCTTTCTCAAAAAAAAAAAAAAAAAAGGAAATAAGAGTAAATCTCCATGACCTTGAGTTAGGCAAAGATTTTTAGATATGTTACTACAAGCACAAGAAAAAGAAAGTAGATTAGTGATTTCCTAGGGCTGGGAATAGAGTGAAGAGTGAAGACTTACTGCTAATGGGTAGGTACATGGTTTCTTTCTGGGTGATGAAAATGTTCTAACCTTAAGACTGTGGTTGATAGTTGCACAACTCTGCAAATAACGCTAAAAATCATTAAATTGAATACTCCAAATGGGAAATTCTACGATGCATACTGCATCTTAAAAAAGGTGTTCAAAAAAATGTGTTAAATACAGGTTTTCTGTTTGCCCAAGTAAACTTATATTCACCCCCTAAAATGTAAAGAAAAAAGATAATTTTCAGAGACATACTGAATCAGAGAGCGGGTTTGTACTTCTTAGTCAAAATCAGCTGTTTTCTGAGAAATGCATTATTAGCAAACTGCTGGATTGATCATCTAAAACAGAAAATACCACTCTTAATATATGTCCTAATTTAGTCTTTTATAAGTTAGACTTAAGTTAGAAATCTTAAATGACCATGATATGTTGACAAATATATTTTAATAGTTAAATATTTATAATGGTTAGTTTGGTTTGTACCCCAATATTGTGCAAGATGAATGAAATGTTGGGCTTCTGTTAGAGGTAGAGGTGTTTTGTATGGTGGTGTTTTTTGCAGACTAAGGAAACGCACAACAAATTTGATACTGCTTTTAAATAAAACTATTAAACTTATTAGTATTCCACTTTATTATCATTATCTAGATCCTTTTGTGTTTTTTCAAATCATGGATTACTTCTTTAAAGAATTCTCCATCTCATTCTGATAAAATGATTTAACCTATATAAAGGAACTGGCATAAATAAACATACTAGACACATTAATCTTTATTCCTATTTCCCCTGATGTGTATGTGTGTGTGTGTGACAGTTTTCCAAAACAAACTAACAACCCAAGAAGATTAAAAACCATATAGTTCCAAGTGTCTTTATCAGTGGTTCTTAATCTCAGGGAATGGAAATTGGTTAGGCATGGGTATTTCTGAAAAAGTCCCCTAAGTGATCCTGATAATTACTTATTCAAATTGATAAACACTAATCTGTATGATTATAGTTCTGAAAAGATTAGGATGCGTTATCCTGGACTAATCTAATTTTACTTTTTCTCTCCTTGAAATATGGTCAAAAAACCCTAACTTATAACTCTATCTAAATGACTTTAATTTCTTTATTTAACAAAAGAAAAGTCCAAAACTGCAATTTTTTAAAAAACTGAAACAATTCCTTATATTGAGGCAAAATAAGATAATAAACAATGACTAGATGAGAAAAAAACCAGACAAGTATGAAATGACATGCCCCTCCCCCCCCAAATGAAACAAAACAAACAAAAACAGAGCTATGATTTTTGGTTGCTAATATTAGAACAGTTCAGTAATGTTTATATAACTACAAATGACAGCTAAGGAAATAGAAGAAAGAAACCAAGATAAGAATTCATGTAATAGTGATTTAAATGCATGGCACTTACCCAAACTCATGTTTGTGCCAAGAGGGGGGAAAAAAAGGAAGATCTTGCCAAGACCCTTGTTTTTGTCACAAATCAGTAAGAGATACTGTTAACCATGTTAACAATTTTGTTGCCGGGACCTTTCTTCACTAGTCCTCATCTCTTCTCTTTTGCTGTGATACCAAGTTACAGCTACCAAAAATGTTAAGAATTATCTTAGTCATAGCTTCCAGTCTTGCTGAGTATACAAAATGTTTAATAACAAGAAAAAGAGATGGCTCCTATTTATTTCATTTCTACAGAGGTGAAAGCCCCCAGCTAATTTTAGTGTCTGTTTAAAAGCTACCTGTTCCAGAACAGGTTCCAGGCAATTAGGCCACTTTAATCTCCAAGGGGCTTTGACATTATGCCTTTTGATCAGATGCACATTATTTGCATCAACCAAACTCAAGAATGAAGGGCAGACCCTGGAAAGGCATTTTTGTTTTCACCCAAAGACACAGGATACTTACTCAATACTGCAGTAAAGGCTCATTTATTCAACAAATGTTTAGTGAGTTTGTACATACTAGATAAAGAGCTACAAAGATACTGTAAGGAAAATATGACATCTTTACTTTGGGGAGATAGAATTTTGGAGACTTCCACCTGTGGCCAAAACGAAATAATAAAGACAGGATTTACCGCCATGCCTGAAACCCCAAAATGGACCAGATATATGAAAGAAGTTTTCAAGATACTAATAATCATCACACAACCATGGATACCAATCCCGGAGAGATGAGAAACAAAGGGAGCCCTGCGACTGCTCAGCTTCCTGCCTGCAGAAAGTGTCTAGCTGCAGCACAGGGAGCCAGAACCCAGGCAGAGCTGGGGTAACATTCTGAACAGAGGAGACAGAGCTGAGGTCCAGAAAGACCAAGGTGGCTGTGCGTGTGCAAGACACAATACCAGAGAAGAGAGAGTTGCACAGAGGTGGAGCTCTGGAGATTGCAGAGGGCTGCCTTTTTGTACCCACCACACGTGTGGATGGAACTACTTGGGATCAAGGAAAAAAATACAGATAATAGTGCCTGTGCTCATGCAGGGCTGGGAGTAAGACCTGTCCCCGGCACCCAGACTGTAAAACCTCATCATTCATAGGGCACTGGGTAGAGAGCTCATAAGTTCCTGCAGTGGAGAAAAATTTAGCCCTAGGCTGAACAGTGGTCCAGTCTCATCTAACAAATCTTAAAAACAAGTCCCTAAAAATCAAACCATTTCCAAGTGACTTAATCGTGTCCCAGAATGAAATTCAGGAATATTTACAGGTAAACCAAAATATCCAACACCCAACAAGTTAAAATTCATAATGTCTGAATCCCACTAAAAAAATAACCAGAATGTAAGAGGCAGAAAAATTCCATCCACAGGGAAGGAAAAATAATCCAATATAACTGACTTAATAATGACAAATATAAAATTAGCAAGTAATGATAGTAAAACTATTATTATAATTATATTCCATATATTCAAAAAGTTAAGTAGAGACATGGAAGATATGGGGGGAAAAGGTAACAAAAAAGCGACAACAGAAAAGATATTCCATCCTAGCACTAATGAAAAAGTAAGACTGGCTATATTAGTATTAAACAATGTAGGTTTCAGAGTAAAGAATACTTTACCAGGGGTTAGGAAAATGACTTCATAATGACAAAATGGTTATTTCATCAAGAGTACCTATCAATCCCTAAATGAACCAAAACTAATAAGAGAGCTGCATAGTATATGATTCTGGAACAATTAATAGCAGTATTCTATACAGTATGTAAATTATACACTAAAATGTTGGAGGGAAAGGAATATGCATTCCCTGGGTATGGTTATCCAGGGGACAGTTTCCATAAAATCAGGTCTTAACATGAGCAATGAACGATCCATCTGGCTAACTCCTTACCCCAAAGGAATAATGAGTCTGTCATTCAAAAAGATACAGTGACCAGTCTGAAAAAGAGACACCAGCATCTGCATTACTAAGCTCAGGCAGTCCATTTCAAATATCAGCTTCAGTGCTGGGGAAGGACACTTTATATAGGTGCATATAAGGGAAATTTAAATTTATAAGACATGAATACAAAAGTAAGAGCCCATCTTTATCTTCAATTTAGTGGCAACAAATTACCACCAGTAGCTACATAAGCCTTCATACACTCAGGTTATAATCACAATCTTTCTGGTTTACAAAGGGATGAGGTCTTCCTTTTCTCCAAAGAAATCATGTACTCAGCGAGGTGAGGGAAGCCTCTTTTAGTGTAAGAGTAACCACTGTAAGTTTTCTGGAAAGCTAATATAATTGTGAATAAATAACTTTGAAAGTTCATGAGAAGTTTTTAGTTTAAAACATCTGGTTAAATTCACCTTTAGTAACAAACAGAGTAAGGGAAGGCATGTGGGATTTGTGGGAATGAAACCCAAGGGCATTCCTTTCTCAGGGAGGGGAAGGGAAAACAACAAGAAGCACAGACGGCTCTACCCTAAGGGTTAACAGGGAGACTAGGAGGCTCTGCAAGGAATGGAGGAGCCCCATCTGGGTGAGTCAGTGGCTCAGATGGAATTCTCCGGTGCACCTGAAGGTAGTATACAAGGTGCAACACAGCTCCACTTCATCTGTGGAATAAGGGACACTTGGGGGAAAAGACTGAGGCTAGGTAAGGGTGAAGGGTGATACTAGAAATGAAGAGGAAGACTCCTGGCAAAGAAAGGCAAAATGAGAATCAGTAAGAAATAATAAAGAGCAGGGCAAATTATTTCTCCAAGAGCCAAATTCATGACAAAGATTTATGCCTTATCTATCCTGGAGATAGAATATTCAAGATGTGTAGAAATATAATGGGAAACGCTAATCAGCTGTATAGCCAGCACTCTGCATTTTCACCATTCTCAGGAATGAGGAAGAACAGGATAGATGAATACTCTCCTTCAACCTTGTCTTGGTCTCTACTGCAGTTACAGATTTTGTAGAATTAGGAAAAATAGGTGAAAAGCTTCCAAAAATTTTAATATTATATTTTTAAGTAAAAGGAATGAATATTGGAATGTGGTTTAAATTTTCTTAGTTTAGAAAATTAGTTTCTTAGGTGCTTAGTTTCTCAACATTTTGAACACAGTAGATTCGTAAGAAAGACATTTTCTTTAATACTTGCCAAGGTTACTTGATACCATATCATAACCAGAATGAGCTTATTAGATTTAGATGAACTCAACAGATGCATACACGCATATTGTGAATTCTACTGTAAACAATGCACTTAAAAACAATCCTTAATACATCTTGTCAGCTGTGCCTTACTAGCTGCCTAATACTTTCTTTTTGCTATTAATAAAACTACACTATTAAAAGCAGAACATTTACTAGTGCAGGACACAATGTTCCCAAAAATGCATCTAGGGTTAATTCCTTCTCAGACGTTGGCATACACTTTCAATTCTGTAACATTTCCCAAATCATAAAATGAAATTACTAATTTATCTATATATAACCACTCTCAAGAGTCCTTTTTAGTCTTTCATGTCTTT
Organism: Crocuta crocuta; assembly: GCF_008692635.1. NCBI lineage: Eukaryota > Metazoa > Chordata > Mammalia > Carnivora > Hyaenidae > Crocuta > Crocuta crocuta. The sequence continues at coordinate 2,868,168 of NW_027530019.1, forward strand.
TTAAAACATTTGGAGGTGTGCCTGGGTGGTTCAGTTGGTTAAGCGTCAGACTCTTGATTTGGGCTCAGGTCATGGTCTCACAAGTTCATGAATTCAAGCCCTGCACTGGGCTCTGAGCTGACATTATGGAACCTCCTTGGGATTATCCCTCTCTCCTTCTCTCTCTGCCCCTACCCCACTTGTGCTCACTCTCTCTCGAAACAAAAACAAAAAAACAAAAACATTTTTGAGATGATCTAGAAAGACAAAATTTGGGATGCATATACACTTTCTGTTAAAAGCAAGAATCATGAAATGTCCAATTTTCAGTTTTACATTGATTCCCTTTGGTCACACCAATTCTTTGTAATTTTATCTTCACAAAGAGGGTGTGTCTTTACGTGAACAAGTATAATTAATCATTTACTCTCAGAATATGAGAAAGCAGTCAACTTTAATGACTGGATAATTCTTTTAGTGGTTCCCAATTTTTTGCTTAAAAAAATTGAATCGTCATCTTTTCAATCTTTGACAATAATTACAAAGTGAGATCACTGTGTGATTTTGGCATATAACTTGGAACTAAGGGACATTGCTATAACATGCACTGGCACAGACAGCTAATACTGTCATTGGGCACTGAATTCTGCAACATAGCATCTTAGTGTAAAAAATTTTTCTTTTAGTTTAGAGATCAATGGCACATTTTACATGTTCTAACTAGTCCAAGTACACAAAAAGTAAAATGCTTTTCTTAACAGGTTTGTAAACCTTTTTAAAAAATAAAGAACCAAGAGAACTTCTACTGCCTAAAAGGCAGCCTCAATCTGAAAGACTATCTCCTAAGAAATAAGCTATTAAGTAAGGAATTCAGACTCAATCCAGGTGTTCAGGGTAAAAAGTCATAGGACAAGCATCTTAAACATCTCAAAAACATACATACATCTTAAAAAAAACATGCATTGGGATTTTCAAAGCTAAGGAGGGGATTCACATTTAGCTCAGTTGGAAGGTATACTAAGAAGATATAGATGAATTCTTCTCAGGATCTTCTAGAATGTGATCAAGATCTTGAGGATGAGACCCAAAGAAAGGAAGGCACATTAGTGACTAAGGATAACTAAAGCTAACTGATTTAAGGATGGGAGCCTAGAGTGGATTTGAGAACATGAGAGCTCGCTTTTAGCTCTACAGTATTTCAAAGTAGAGCTCTACAACAAAAGTCTCCCAATTGCTAAAGACTAATTTGTGCTTCTCTGTACAATACTGAAGCATGGTTTCTAAGGCTTGACCCACCCAGTCTAGGGTGGTAGTATTTGTTTCCATCACATGGATTCCTGAAATTCAAACCTCATTCTGTGGTTCTGGACCACTCCAACATGACAGAAATAAGTCCCTTGTTTGGTAATAACATCACCCTTACAATCCTTTAAAATGACTATATCACCACAGGAGCACCTGGGTGGCTCAGTCAGTTAAGCATCTGACTCCTGATTTCAGTTCAGGTTATCATCACACAGTTATGAGATTGGGCCCCGCACTGGGCTCCATGCTGACAGCATGGAGCCTACGTGGTATTCTCCATCCCTCTCTCTCACCTTCCCCTGCTCACACTGTCCATCTCTCCCTAAATAAACTTAAAAATAAAATGACTACACCATAAAGAATTTTTACAGTGTTTTCACTATACCCATTAACAAATCTGGTCCACACAAAAACTACATGAATGATGCAAAGCAGATAATTCAGACTGTATGATGCCTTTTACATAAATTTTAAAACAGGCAGAACTGATTGTACTAGACACTAGGAGTGGTGGGGGCACCTGAGTGGCTTAGGCAGTTAATTGTCAAACTCTTGATTTCAGCTTGGGTCATGATCTCACAGTCCTGAGCTTGAGCCCTATGTTGGGTTCCGTGCTGAGTGTGGAGCCTACTTGGGATTCTGTCCCTCCCTCTCCCTCCTCCCCTCCCTTACTTGTGCATGTGCAGAAACAAAGACAGATGATAGGAAGAAGCTAGGATGGTGGTAACCTCTGAAAACAGAGGGAAAAGTGACTGGGAAGAAGCTGGATAGTGACTACATGGCTGTGATCAGTATATAATCCACCGAGCTATATCCTTCGATTTGTGCATTTTCTGTAAGCATGTTATGCTTCAGGAAAAAGTTCATTATTTTTAAAAATGCCAGTCTTAGTCACTGCATCATAGCTGCCCATAAATAGTATTCAACAAATACACACAGCTAAAAGAAGCAGTAAAAATAATGAATGTATTATAAAAAGAAAACTGATTATGAACGTAAAATTACTTGCTTTTTAACTCAACTACTTCTGTTTCTTTCATACCCATCCAAAGTCTAAGAAATGAGATAAAAATTTTTTTAAGTTATAAAATGAGGTGCCTAGGTGGCTCGGTTGGGTGAGCATCCGACTTCAGCTCAGGTCATGATCTCACAGTTCATGAGTTCAAACCTGCACTGGTCTCTGCACTGTAAGCTTTGGATGCTCTGTCACCCTCTCTCTCTCCCCCTCCTCTGCTTGCTCTCTCTCAAAATAAGTAAACATTAAAAAAATAGTAAAATCTTTAAATATATATACAATTTTAGGGGCACCTGGGTGTCTCAGTCAGTTAAGCATCCAACTCTTGATTTCGACTCAGGTCATGATCTCATGGTTCATAAGTTCAAGCCACACATCAGGCTCTGTGCTGACAGTGGAAAGCCTGCTTGGGATAATCTCTCTCTCTCTCAAAATAAAATAAATAAACTTAAAAAAAATTATAAAATAAGTGTGCCTGGGTGGTTCAGTCGGCTAAGTGTCCGACTTCGGTTCAGGTCATGATCTTGCAGTTCATGGGTTTGAGCCCCATGTCAGGCCCTGGTGCTGATAGCTCAGACCTTGAAGCCTGCTTCAGGATTTTGTGTGTCTCTCTCTGCCCCTCCCCAACTCCTGCTCTGTCTCTCTCACAAAAGCAAACCTTTAAAAAAAAGTTAAAAATAAGTAAGTTATAAAAAGAAACAAAAATTATTACACTCCAGCTGAAGGAAGATACAGCATTTTTTCCCTTTGTCACCCAGGGTCCTTGCCTCTGTCATTTCTCCCTTCTGATATTTCCTTGTTTTCCACAATTCTTCTCTACCTTTTTTCCTACTCCTGCTAATCCTCCAAGATCTTTCCCTAGGCAACTGCAGATTATGAAACAAGAGCATACTGGGAAGCTTCCTGGGTCAGTTTAGGACAAACCCGGCTCTTTCACATCTCTTATTTCCTTTTTGTCCTCAAATTCCACATTTTTTTCCTGCCATCTCTTTTCTCACATCTCTGCCTCCATTTCTACCCCCATTCTTCTTCCTAATTATACTCCCCAAGTCTATCTAACACACACATAATAGTAAAAAGTGATCAACCAACATTTATTCTCATAAAGTCATGTTCTACTATATAAACTGGATTGAAGCTGTAAACACTGTGACGTTATAGATATGGTTGTCCAGATGAAAGCATAACCAGTAGTCTTTTCTGTAATAAACACAAAGGAACTGACATTTTTGTTCATATCTGTGATGCTCCATACTTCAAAACTATATATTGGTTTTCAGTCCTTTTTCTGGCCCTAAACATCCCCATCTCTAACAGTAGTGTGATGGTTAACTTTATGAGCCAATTTGGCTGGGCATGGTGCCCAGATAATTGGTCAAATATTATTATGGGTGTTTCTGTGAAGGTGTTTTTTGAATGAGACTGATATTTAAATCAGTGGGCTTTGAGTAAAGCCGTATGTGGTGGGCCTCATCCAATCAGCTGAAGGCTTCAACAGAACAAAGACTGATCTCTGAGCAAGAAGGAATTCTGCTGGCAGACTGCCTCTGGACTTGAACTGCAACTCTTCCCTAGGTCTCTGGGCTCCTGGCCTATCCTGCAGATTTCAAACTTAATAAGCCTCCATAATCATATATGCCAATTCCTTAAAATAAATCTCATCCCCTCCCCAACACAGAGCCTTTTGGTTCTGTTTCTATTTCTCTAGAGAACTCTAAAACAAGTAGCTAAGGTAATGATGCTGAACTAGAGAAAAAGGGGAGGTGGGGTGTAGTGAAAGAGCAAATGAATTGGGGATGATAGATAAAAGGCTTAATGAAGACCTCATGAATTACCCACTCAAAAATCATTCACTAGCCTTCTTCTATTACAGAGGCTAGAATGCTAAAATGAATTTTCCAGCTTCCTTTGCCATGAAGGGGTAGCCATGTACAGAGCTGTGGCCAAATTCTTGAGAAGGGCTTCCTTATCAAGAGCTAAAGCCTAACTAGAAGAAAGCACTGTGCTCTAACCTTTTTCCTGTCTGGATTACTAAGGATTCAGATGTAAAAACAGTGCCGGGAAGAGCTAATCTTCAGATCTTGCAACTGCTGCCACCATTTGCCAGTATTCCATACATGATACCCTAAACAAGGGTGCAAGCAGACTGCCTTTGCAGGCCAACATGCACTGAAAGCTGAGAAGCTTTATCTACTTCATGTTGTGTGATATATACATAGAACTTTAAAATACATGGCTATACTCAGTCTCCACTGAGGTCAAACTCTACAACAGGAGGGATCTAGACTAGAAAACTTTCCTGAAGTAATGGTTACGAAGCACTGACAATTATAACTATGAATTACTAAGGAAGGCTGTAAGGTATCCTTTAAAAAGAGTCTTTCAGGGGCGCCTGAGTGGCTCAGTTGGTTAAGCGTCCGACTTCGGCTCAGGTCATGATCTCACAGTTTGTGGGTTCAAGCCTTCCCTTGGGCTCTGTGCTGACTCAGAACCTGGAGCCTGTCCTCGGATTCTGTGTCTCCCTCTCTCTCTGACTCTCCCCTGCTCATGCTGTCTCTCTCTCTCAGAAATAAATAAAAAACATTTAAAAAAATAAATAGAGTCTTTGAAAATATGGCCTGAATTATTTTATGACAGCTCTCCTTAAAGACAGGAGTTAGTTAGAACAGAGCGCTGCTTTGACATCATTTGCATTCTGAAATACACGAGTGAACCTCAGCATACTTTTAAACATGTTACAGTAGAGAACTAGAGTGTTCTATAAAATCACTGTATGATAAAATCTCACGAATCATTAAGAAGGAACTTATTGGCCAAGTTGATGAAAAATGCAAATGAAGACCCAAATTACCTACCAAGTTTCTAAGTCAACAGTGTCAGATCTTTAAGGCTACTAATGATGCATCTCTAAAAATATTTCTCCAGACCTACCTTACCTAGAAAAAGAAAAATCAAATGCTATCAAATAATGACTTCAAAATTTACCTTTTTTTTCTCCAGTGTAAGGCACATAGTCTTCCCTGTCCTTATGCTCCAATGCCTCCTTCTCCAGGTATGAAAGGAGGTGTTCTCTATCAAATGGCCCTGTGGCGGACTTTGACGTCTGATTCTTCTGCCGGAACCCTGCAGGCAGAAGGGCATTCTGCCAAAGAGAATGAATCAGCCATTATGACCTCCAAGAATGCCAACACTATATGCTTCCACAGATCACTCATTTAAGAAAGAATTATAGACCAGAATGTGATACTGACATTAAACATTTCATTTTATTTTTTTTAACTTTTTTTAATGTTTTTTAAATTTTATTTTTGAGAGAGAGAGAGAGACAGTGTGAGCAGGAGAGGGACAGAAAGAAAGGGAGACACAGAATCCGAAGACAGCCTCCAAGCTCTCAGCTACCTACTAGCACAGAGCCCAACGTGGGGCTTGAACCCACAAACCGCGAGATCATGACCTGAGCTGAAGCTGGAAGCTTAACTGACTGAGCCAACCAGGCGCCCCAAATATTTCATTTTATGGCAGCAACGTAAAAGTGTTCCACACAAACTTTTATTAGGTAGAATTCACTTCCATTATTAAAATAAGCACATATACATTTTCTTCAGAAAGTATTCTACTAGAAGGAAACACCCCTTACTTTTTAAATGTCCTGGATGGTAATAAAAAATAGTTTTCGGGGCGCCCGGGTGGCTTAGTCGGTTAAGCGTCCGACTTTCGCTCAGGTCATGATCTCGCCGTTCGTGGGTTCGAGCCCCGCATCGGGCTCTGTGCTGCCTGCTAGCTCGGAGCCTGGAGCCTGTTTCAGTCTGTGACTCCCTCTCTCTCTGACCCTCCCCTGCTCACGCTGTCTCTCTCTCTCCTAGGAAATAAAACATTAAAAAAAAAAAATAGTTTTCTTCATGATTAGTAACTCCTCAGCATATATGCATATACAGAAAATAATTCTATTGCAAAAGAATTCTAAATGATATATACATCATATACCTTCATAATGATGTCTATTTCATGGTAAAGTCTTTTTCATATAAAAACATGTGATCCGTACAATAGGATATCAGAACATTAATGTTCACTGTGTTTAAACACAATGTGAAAGGTTCAATATATGTACAGATGTACGTATGTATACATCAGCACTAGGACGTATTTGCAGCAACCGCTGTCACTGCTACTCATGCACCAAGGTGCACCGAGGTACCCCTAGACAGGGCTATATCTCTGGGGTTCCAAGTGGGTACAGTCTCTTTGAGGGCCTGGAGGGACTGAGAGTGGGGAAGGGGTGCCAGGTAATAAAGTTGTCTCTTGTAGTCCCTACTCTGAATTTTCACTAATTCCAGGAATAGCAAGTGGCGACTAGACAATGTGAGCTCCATCCTTTTGCTCCTCAGGAGCAAAGAGGTGGGGCATCCGGGTAGCTCGGTCAGCTAAGCATCTGACTTCAGCTCAAGTCATGATCTTGCAGTTCTTGAGTTCGAGTCCTGCTTCGGGCTTTGTGCTGACAGCTCAGAGCCGGAAGCCTGCTTCAGATTCTGTGTCTCCCTCTTTCTCTCTCTCCCCTGCTTGTGTGGTCTCAAAAATAAATAAACATTAAAAAATGTTTAATAAAAAAAGGGGGGAAGGGCTGCCTGTGTAGCTCAGTCAGTTAAGCGTCCAACTTCAGCTCAGATCATGATCTCATGGTTTGTGGGTTTGAGCCCCGCATCGGGCTCTGTGGTGACAGCTAGCTCAGAGCCTGGAGCCTGTCTTCAGATTCTGTGTCTCGCTCTCTCTCTGACCCTCCCCTGCGCATGCTGTCTCTCTCTCTCAGAAATAAATAAAACATTAAAAAAATTTTTTTAAAGAAATGGAAGGCAGCTGAATAAGTCACACAAAAGGGCCAGCCTTCTTTTGCAACACCTCCCATACTGTTGAATTTCATAGATGTTATAAGATAATTTTCATTATAAAGAGATATCTTATATAGATAATAATAGGGAATATAAATTTTATAACTAGAAAATATAGCACTTCAACTGTGGCTATTTGCTGAGATCCATAATAATTTTTATAAAATTCACCTTTGTGTTCTTCTCATGTAATGATAAAGAAACAAGACTTCTACCCACCAACTTTGAAATCGAGAGCTATGCATGAAGAATCTATTCCCAATGAACCATCAAGTCCTACCCATTTTTTACTTCCTAAAAAACTCATTTGTCTATTTACTTCTCTCTAACTCCAACACCATTACTTTGGTCTAAGCTATGACCAAGCTGGCATGGAATATTATATTAGCTTCCCAACTCGTTTCCCTGGATTAGCTTCCTGATACTTATCAGCCCTCATCCCCATTCCATAATCTGTTACTTTAGCCTCACCTCACATACCCTCCCCATTCTAGCCACACTAGCCCTAGTTCCTTTCCTGTGCTTGCCACACACTTCATTCTACAAAGACCTCTAGAATGCTCTGTCCACCATTTTTTGCTACTCATTTCTAAGACTGCAACTCCATTCCCCCAAGGGAAGGTTTTCTCGACCTCCCATTATATGCTCTTACACTAACAAGGTACAATTATTTGATCAATGCCTACCTCCTCCCATTCCTAGCAATCTGCATCATAAGGGCAAAGACCACATTTGTTTTGCTCACTCTTGTAACCCTAAGCCTAGCATAGTATCAGAATTTACTGGTTGCCCCCAAATATTTACTGAATGAATATTTGAGAACATTTTTAAAGAAAAATGCTCGTTAAGGCAAATTAATCAAAGTTACTTCCCATCACCATCAATAATACTGACTGCTCTTTTCATGGTGGTATTAATGGAGTTGCACTATTACACCCAGCTGCTGAAAATCATGAGAAGGAAACAAGTAGACAGAAAGCATAAGCAGGGGAAGGGCAGAGAGAAAAAGGGAGACACAGAATCCAAAGCAGGCTCCAGTCTCTGAGCTGTCAGCACAGAGCCCAACATGGGGCTCGAACTCACAAACAATGAGATCATGACCTAAGCCAACATTGGATGATCAACTGCCTGAGCCACCCAGGTGCCCTGAAACATGTTTTAAATGATAGATTAGCTGGCTCCTAAAAAACATTTTTGAACACAAAATAAATGACAGGTAACTGGCTTTGGAGGCTATAAACTCATCAACCATGCTTTATTATAAGTATACTTTAGGCAAGTTACCAGATCATAATAATTTTAGAACAGGTAAAGATCTCATTAAAATAATTGCCACTAAAAAGTATGTGTTTCTTCCTCATAGTACAATTTTGTTGTAATGATATATATACTCCAAGACTTGGAAATAAAAAAAATAGCTTTTGCCTAGGCTGGCTGGCTGTCTCATAGAAATAGGTGTTTCGAGAAAATGCAGTAGATTGGCAAATAAATATACTGAATTCAGCATATGGAAAGTAAAATAGCCCTCTAAAATATAACAAGGAACCATATACAACCTCTATCTGCTCTTCTCTTACTTATCATCTGAGAATTTACAAGTTACAGTGGCATTTCTCTGCCTGAAGTGGACACTATTACTGTTGCTCTCTTTTTCATACCTCATCTTTCACTGGCACTTCTGCCCAAAACTTTACCCAACAAGGGGCATGCTGTCAATAAACATCATTGTTCTTCCAGTCTCAACTAACAGTATCTGAGGTTGGGGGAAATGCAACTGGGGTTGGGAAACTGGCAAAAAACATCCAAAGGTTAGAACTCAAGCCTCCCCATACAAGAAGCAGGCCTCGTGGTTTTGCAAGTTAGAAAATAGAAACCATCAGCTTTTACATGTATAACATAGTGCATGTATTAATAGGGAACTCACTGCAGTTTAGCATGAAGATCACTGGACTCTGCCGGGGAGCCATCAGGCAGTGAGGGATCTAATCTCAGTTCTGTCCCTAACTGTAGTAACTGAATCAAGCCATCTAACTTTTGTTTTCTATCTGTCAAACACAGGACAAGTGCTAGGTCATTGTTTCTCAACTGAGGGGCTCCCATAGGGGACAACTGGCAACATCTGCAAACATTTTTGGTTGTCATGACTAAGGGGAGGAAGCGTTAACCATGTTTTCTATTTTCTGTATTTCACAATGTTTTGCCTTCTTGGGGGCTGGCTAATTGCTAGGGAGAGCAAACAGCTTCCTCTGCCCTCCACCCAGCAGTGTACTTTCCATATGAAATCCAATCAATCTGGAATCCATATCCGAACTACCTCCTTTATCTCTCACCCAGAAAACCATGATTTCTCCTGCCTTAAATCACCCAGGACAAGGTAACTGGAAAACTGGAGACTACTTCTGTGGCCCAGACCCCACTGAAATTACTCAAATTATCCAATTCTAAATTTGCTCAAACTTGCCAACCCTGTCTCACCCATTCCTTCCCTCGGAGACCGCGAAAATGGTTCCGGGACATACTTACTCCTTGCTGCTCCTGCTTCCTGACCAACCCAGGTGCTTTCTCATGTTCTCTCTTGGGAACTGTAAGTAATAAACTCTTTTTCCCCCATGTCTGTAATATTACTATAGCTAATTAAAACAAAATCCCAGGAACATTTTTAAACAGGGGCATATGCTATTGGCATGTAGGGAGTAGAGGCCAGAATACTGCTGAATCACTTAAGGATGCAGAGGACAGCCCCCATAGCAAAGAACTATCCAGCCCCAAGTGTCAGTAGTGTCAAGGTTAAGGAAACTCTGGACTAGATGAGCTCTTAGGTTCCTGCCAGTTCTAGAACCATTTGATTGAAACAGGTCTAATAGGTTCAACTGTTTGTAGAAGAGTTGTCACTGTTGTGACAGGATCAAACCAGCACTGTTATCCTGGGTTACCTCCAGACTTAAAGAGTACCACAAAACTTCTTTTGATAATAGCTACAGTTAAGGGTTTTGATAAAGAGTACCACAAAACTTCTCCTTTTGATAATAGCTACAGTTAAGGGTTTTGATCTATGGTATAGACACATTAATGAAGTGCTGAGGTAATGCTGAAGAAAGGAGTAGAATTCTCAATAAAAATTCAAAAACATTCCAGCAGGAAATAAGTGTGGTAGTAACAAGAATAATTTTATAAAACAAACTCTATTTCAACTCTTAAAAGGCACTAAAAATCAGCATAAAGAAACATGTAGTAAAGAGAAGAAGCCTAAGCCTACTACCCTTACCTTCAGGGTAAGTAGCCATAACCTTAGGGCCCACCTCCAACCCCATACATACTAGGGAATAACAATTCAGTGTCAAGGGAGTTGACTAATTTATAAGACAAATAATATCCACTTTGCCAATGAAAACATATATACATATATTCAGGTCTGTTCCACATGGACTGCAGTACTGCTGAGAGTCTACTTAGATCTAGTCTACTAGTGACTAGAAACTTACTCAATTTGGTCAGCATCTTTCAGAAAGTTAACAATTAGATTTGAGGTCACAAAGAACCCTCTAGTGACACTCTACACAAGGGCCATCATAGTACACAAGCTCTGAAGAGGCACAGAGGTTGGCATAAATCAAAGATCTAATCATTTGCTTCATTTTACCAAAAACATTCCTTCCTGTCCAAAGAGAAAAGATTTCATACAGGACAGAAAATTTCAGATGTTTGAAAGTAAGGGTGTCGGTGAATATGGTTTAGAATAGGCATGTGATAGAGATGTGGGGGCACAAGTGAGGGAACTAAGAAGAGGCAAAAAGTTCATTTGGATAAAGAGAGAATGTGGGGAGTATCTGAGAAAAGTCATGAAAAAGCTAACTGCTCAAAGAAGTTACTTAGTTTCAAAAGGTTTGAAAAGTTATTCCATTAACACCAACCTCAGGGTCAAGATCATCAAGAACAGTTTCCAGTTGTTTCAGTTCTACTTCTGATAGATTTCCAAGGAGCTCATCTTCATCCAGGTCCTTGTACTTCTCTAAGTCCTTCCGGAATGGTAGTGCCATGATTTGCAGTATAGGAAAAGTCACTTAGTTTTTGCTATTCAATATAGTCAGGAGTGATTTCTACTTTTCTTAGAGCTATGGAGAGAAGAAACAAACACATTTAAAATATTAAGTCACCTCCACCTACTTAGATCTCTTACGTTAAGTGAAAAGTAATTTCCACATGTCATATATTCTCTATCAATCTATCACACAATACCCTTGTCTATGGATCAATGTCCTTACCTCCTATTTTTGGTTAATGAAAAGTCAACTGGGAAAAATAAGGGCAGAAGGAGTAAATTCAAATCTATTAAAAGAGCCATTTGATAGAATTTAGAATTTCTGATAATTGGGGTGCCTGGATGGCTCAGTTGGTTAAGCAGCCAATTTCAGCTTACGTCATGATCTCACAGTTCGTTGAGTTTGAGCCCCGCGCTGGGTTCTGTGCTGACAGCTCAGGGCCCAGAGCCTGCTNTAAAATATTAAGTCACCTCCACCTACTTAGATCTCTTACGTTAAGTGAAAAGTAATTTCCACATGTCATATATTCTCTATCAATCTATCACACAATACCCTTGTCTATGGATCAATGTCCTTACCTCCTATTTTTGGTTAATGAAAAGTCAACTGGGAAAAATAAGGGCAGAAGGAGTAAATTCAAATCTATTAAAAGAGCCATTTGATAGAATTTAGAATTTCTGATAATTGGGGCGCCTGGATGGCTCAGTTGGTTAAGCAGCCAATTTCAGCTTACATCATGATCTCACAGTTCGTTGAGTTTGAGCCCCGCACTGGGTTCTGTGCTGACAGCTCAGGGCCCAGAGCCTGCTATGGAGTGTGTGTGTCTGTGTGAGTGTGTGTGTGTGTGTGTGTGTGTGTGTGTGTCTCCCTCCTCCACTTGCTCTTTCAAAAAAAATGAATAAACATCAAAAAAATTTTTTAAAAAAGAATTTCTGATAACTGAGTTTTAAGTGGAAAGAACTCATCACGTGTGTCAAACTTTTTCTCATCAGCGACTTTCAAATTGTTGCTACCAGATACCAAATTATTGCTTTGCTTAAGCACCGTATGTTTAAGACACATTTGTTTCACTGTAAATTATGTAGGGGAACATTATTTTCTGACTCACTATTAATAAAGGGGGATATTATTTTTTTTTAATGTTTTATTTTTTTCTGAGAGAAAGAGAGAGAGACAGCATGAATAGGGAGGGGAGGGTCAGAGAGAGAGGGAGATAACAGAATCTGAAGCAGGATCCAGGCTCTGAGCTAGCTGTCAGCACAGAGCCCAACTCTGGGCTTGAACCCATGATCTGTGAGATCATGACCTGAGTCGAAGTCGGACGCTTAACCAAGTGAGCCACCCAGGCACCCATTAAGGGGGATATTAATACACTCCTCATTGGGGAGTGGCCACTTGCCACTGGAAAAAAATAGACTTCAAACATTTTTTTGAAAAATTGTTTTTATAGGAAAAAATACGGCTTTCTGAAAATGTTTCTTCAAAACCATGTTGGGATACGTCACCCACTGACTGGCAAAGATGGTCAGAAAAGTCTGATTATAGGAAAGGACCTTTGTCATTTCCTCACCATGTGAATCTTTCCCAAATGAGGTAAAACTCAACAAGCAGTCTCTTTCCAGATACAGCAGAACTGTTCCATAGGAAAAGATACTTTGAATAGATTCCACAAAATGTGCAGAGTAGAAATAAAATATTTCTGTAAGTTCTAGCCATAAATGTGGATCGTTTGTTTCATAAAATGTTCCTATGTGAACAAGAAATAATCCTTAGACTTAGAGATTTTGCTCAATTTTTCTTGGCTGCAAAACACTTAGTACTTCAAAGTCTGGATGTATTTCCTTTACTACTCCTTTCTCCCAAGGTTTTCCAACTTAATATTTAAACTAATAAATTTTCCTCCTCAAACCAGTAACAGTTTATGGATCCTTTTATGTGCTTTCATCTCCTAAGAAGAAAGGAAGGTTCACCACTGAGGTCTGTCAGCTAGTGCTTGACTAGCAGCCACCGGGGTCCAATAACAAGCAAATTAAGAGAACTGTGCTTATGCAGATGTTAAACTGCAGGCATTTTGTGTAACTTCCCAAGACAGGTCTGGCTTACACCTGTTCTACTTGGCATGGCATCTCACCTGGCTTGGCTTAGCAATTATCCTGGATTTTTTCAATGGGTTGTTTTTTGTTTTTGTTTTACACAAATTATCATCATTGCTGTCATTACTAAGCTTGGTAAATCTCCACTTTATACTTCTCACTTTAAGACACTAAGCTCACCAAGTATCTTAAGAATATATTTTCTCAGGGTGCCTGGGTGGCTCAGTCGGTTGAGCATCCGACTTTAGCTCAGGTCATGATCCCATGGTTTGTGGGTTTGAGCCTCACATCAGGCTCTGTGCTGACAGCCAGCTCAGAGCCTGGAGCCTGTTTCAGATTCTGTGTCTCCCTGTCTCTCTGACCCTCTCCTGCTCACACTGTCACTGTCTCTCTCTCTCAGAAATAAATAAAACATTACAAAAAAAATTTTTTTTAAAAAGAGTATATTTTCTCAATTAAAAACAATACACTCTGGGAGCATCTGGGTGGCTCAGTTGGATGAGCATCTGTCTAAGGTCATGATCTCAGGGTTGTGGGATGGAGCCCCGAGTTGGGCTCCATGCTCAGTGTGGAGTCTGCTTAAGATTCTCAATCAATCTCTCTCTCTCTCTCTCTCTCTAATTTAAAAAAAAACAAAACAAAACACTGCAGAGAAGATTCAATAGAAGGTATAAGAATTTTCAAATACATTAACTAACAAATACATCCTTAAAGAAGGTGGCAAGCAATTTTAGGGGAAAATTTTTTAAAAAACATTTAAAAAAATATTCCCTTCATGGGGCTTCTGGGTGACTCAGTTGGTTAAGCGTCCAACTTTGGCTCAGATTATGATCTCACAGTTCATGACATGAGTTAGAGCCCTGCATCAGGCTCTGTGCTGGTTGACAGCTCAGAGCCTAGAGCCTGCTTCAGATTCTGTCTCTTCCACTCTCTCTGTCCCTTCCCTGCTCATGCTCTGTCTCTCTCTCAAAAATAAGCAAACATTAAAAAAATATTCACCTCATAAAAATACCAATGACATGGTATTTGAGACAAAGGTAAGAAACTGATAAAAGTATATGAACAAATACCAAGAGTAATTATTTAGCTTTTGCTATTTTTTAATGTTTAGACAATTATTATAAAAGTTTTTTAATGTGGTTTAATATAATTTATTTTTGAGGTTTATAGTATATAAGCCAATTTCTTAGTCAATAAATATTTCCAAAGAAATATTATTTTAATTATTTTGAGCATCCCCTCCCTCCCTTTACTCTCAAAAGTGCTCCAGTAGAGGCCATAAATTTGACAGTCATCCTACTAGTAAGACACTAGTGTCAATATGAACAATATGACAATGGACAATCTGGACAACAATGGATGATAGGATCGGATGAATACCCAGGAAAGTACTATGCAGCTTCAGAAAGAGAACATTGAAAGAGAACATTACAGGGACTTGCATGTTCCCCTTTCCAGCTGCAACTCCTCCCCAAAAAATAATGAGTGGACTGAATTTTGAATTAACCATTCTTTTGCTTTTCTCTACAGTTTTACTTTACATGTACATGTCCTTAATAGTTTTAGGTCTGTTCTTTTTTTGCACTTTATACAATGGACTCAGACAGCATGTATTTTTTGGTGACTGGCTTTTTTCACTCAATATTGTTTTGAGTTCATCCTTAGAGCAACACTTCTATTTTCATTTTTGTAGAGTATTTCATTGTATAAATGAACATTTGACTGAACTTGTAGTTGTCCCCTTCTATTTTTCTGCTATAAACAATCTTGTTACTTATTTCCTGTTATTCATGTGCACGAGTTTCTCTAAGTTATTGAAACCTAGGCATGGAATTGCTGGGGAAAGGGTATAGTAATACTCAATTTTACGAGGTAATGTTAAACGGTTTTCAAAGTGGTTGTATCAAATTTATATTCCTAGAAGATTCAGTGGGTGACAATCCATGTTGCTTATACTTGCTAACTGTTGGCATTCATGGTTTCCTTACCTATGTTGCCATTATCCTTGTATATGCCTCCATTATAACTACAGATTGTATGTAAGAATCTTCAAAACTTAAGGGTACAACTGCTAATATTAACATACAATGATAAGAGACTGTTTCCCAAAGAAGCAGATAGAATAAATTACTACAGAATGGTGTTAACATAACTAAAGAAGTCAGTAAGCATGCAAATGTAAGGAAATGGGGTTCATCAAGCAACACGTGGCCATATTCATGAAGCACAAGGGAGGCATGGTGTCTTGTGCAGCAGATGTGATTGGCTAGCTCCCACTGCAGGTACAGTCATGGTATAGAGAAGCATCAGACAACCAAAGCCTGATGTCATTCAATATTTACATTACCCAATTACTTCCCTTTATTCTTCTCCATGCTCACCAAGTAATCTTCTAATTAAAACTTGGCTGTTCACATAGTTTTCCTCACTGTAAATTCACTAACTGGTATTTTGGCTTATGTACCACTCTTTTATGAGTGTAGTTAGCATGGGTCACTTTTTAAGAGATTAGGCACCTCCTGGAATCAGGTCTCTACAAACGCAAAGCTGAGGACCACCATGTGAAATTTTATGCATGGACTGGCTGGCCAGAGACTTCTAAAGATACCTATCACATGTCACACCAACAATGACCCTGTATTAGAACTTATCATTTGTCTGTCTCCCTTGCTAGACACAATAAGACCTTTGAAGAGCAGACATTTCTCCTGTATCTCCCTCCTTACTGGTTTCCCATCACCAGGGACAGTACCTGGTGGCATGCAGTTAAGTCAAATGTGATTGAATTGGATCATGTATCAGTCTCCATTTCCTGTTTTTGGTAGTTCCCTCTTCCTTTCCCAGATACCTAGTACCCTTCTTGCTCCCTAACTCTATTCCCCTTATTGCAATTAAAAAGGCACTGATAATTAATCTTTGATACTTCTGCTAACCCTGTGCAGCCTCTGCATTATTCACCTTCTCTTCCCTCAGGGTCAACCCATTTTGGCTTGATATTCAGGTCTCCATGGTCTAATCTTTCCCAGTTAAAACAAAATAAAACACATCTGATTGTCAGTTATCAGAGCTCTGGAAATTTGATTTTCTTGGGGCCCCTGGCTGGCTCAGCTGGTAGAACATGCAATTCTTGATCTTAGGGTCATGAGTTCAAGCCCCAGGTTGGGTATTGAGCCTACTTAAAAAAAAAAAAAAAAAAAAAAAAAAAAAAAAAAAAAAAATGGGGNATGACTAAGTAAAGTTGAGCACAAGAATGCAAGGCTGGTTTAACATTCAAATATCAATGTAATTCATCATATCAACAGAATAAAGACAAAAAACAATAGCTACAGAGAAAAATTTTGGACAAAATTTGACATTCATTCCTGATTAAAAAAAAACAAAAAAAAAAAACAAAAAAAAAAAAACTGGGAGGGAGCACCTGGGTGGCTCAGTCAGTTAAGTCTCCAACTCTTGATTTCGACTCAGGTCATGATCTCATGGTTCATGGGTTCAAGTCCTGCATCAGGCTCCAAGCTGACAGCACAGAGCCTGCTTGGGATTCTCCTTCCTTCTCCCTTTGCTCCTCCCCTGCTCACACACACTCACTCTCAAAATAAACTAAAAAAATAAATACATAAAAAGTAAAATATTTTAAATTTTCCTTTGGCTAAAGAAACGAGTTTCCTCCTCAGGAGGCACCAAGCTTCATTCTTCAGATGTACTAGGCTCAAGACTACACATCTTTTCCTCAGTGGCTCCTCCTAGGACCCCTGGGTACTGAACTAGGATGACCTACCATTTGAGAAATTTTTCTCTCAAGATCCCAGATGAAGATTTGTTTTCCAATACATTTACTGTTCATTCAACAAATACTTTTGAGCATCCCCTGTACCTGGAATTGACTTGTTCCAGACAACAGGCATTCACAATATACAAGACAAGTTCCTTGCTCTAATTTACTTTGAAGCTGGCACACAGACAAAAAACAACAAACAAAGGAACATAATATCAGATACAATAAATACTATAAGGAAAAAACCAAGGACAATGCTATGGGCAAGATGAGGGTCAGGAAGGTTACTTTTAAATGATTCAGAAAGACTGTTCTGGGAGTGCCTGGGTGGTTCACTTGGTTAAGCATGACTCGATTTCAGTTCAGGTCATGATTCCAGAGTTGTGGGATGGAGCCCTGCATCAGGCAGAGTGTGAAGTGTGGAGCCTGCTTGTGATTCTCTCTCTCCCTGTCTCTCTCTCTCTGGCCCTCCCCTGATCATGCTCTCTCTCTCTCTCAAAAATAAACAAACTTAAAAAAAAAAACAAAAAACAAAAAAGGACCATTCTGAAAGGTGACTTTTGAGTCAGGACCAAAAGATCCCTAGCAGCTCCCCCTGTCTAAGCCTCTGCTATTTAGGTTAAGAAGCAGTGGTTGTAGGGCTGTAGCTGTGGAGATGTAAAGAAGTGGATAAATGTATGACATATTTTGTAAGCAAACTAAAAGGACTTGTTCACAGATTCGTTTTAAGAGGTAAGGACAAGAGGTGTACAAAGGGAGGGGCGCCTCAGTGGGTTAAGCATCCAATCTGATTTGAGCTCAGGTCATGATCACTCTCAGTTCATGAGATTGAGCCCTGCATTGGGCTCTGCACTGACACTGTGGAGCCTGCTTGGGATTCTCCCTCTCCCTCCTTCTCTGCCCTTCCCCAGCTCCTGCATGCACTCTTTCTCTTAAAATAAATAAATGAACATTAAAAAAAAGAGCAGTTATTCTTTTAAAAAAAGAGGGAGAGATGTACTAAGAGATGACTCCTATGTTATTTTCAGTTAACATTTAGTATGAATTTTTTGTTCCATACCTATTTTTTTCTGAAGAGTTTAAAATGGCTCTATGACACCTATATTTCTCAGTCTGGTTTTAAAACAAAATCTCTTGGTTAATATTTTCAGGATGGTTTTGATATCCACATTGTGAACTGCTCTAATATGACAACTGTTGAACAATTTTTGGACAATTTTTTTAATAACTACCAATGGACTAAACAAATAACATATATAAGCCAACTACCAATTACTTAATAAAACAGCTGCTAGCTATGGTCTTTAGTATATTCATATGCTAAACCAAAGCCCATGTCTTTGTTAATACCTTTTCTGGTATCATCTTCTACAAAGAGCTAAATCTAAAAAAGTGAAAGAAGCCAATAATTTGTCATGATTCTTTAAAAAAATTATACAATTACTCTAACTTATTATCTTTCCAATATTTTCCATGCTTAGAGTCAAAGTGCTAAAGAAGAGATGGTCATGAATTTGGCACCCAGCAATCAGTGATTTCAGATCTACATAGCTGACCCTTCCTATACTTCCTCTCTGAGTTCCTTGACTTTCTCTCTTCTGATGACCCAGGTTTCTGCCCTGCCTCAGTCCTACATCCCCATGGTTGTAACCTCGTCCTTCTCATTACCAATAATTTTACCCCTCCATAACTTTTAACAACCTTGAGCCTCTATGTCTCTGAACTCCTCTGGCAAAACCCCAACCCTGTTTAAAACCTCTCTTCCTACTCCCCCCCTGCACCAGGGTGGCAGATCAAGTGGGAGAAAAATATACTAACTAACCAGTCATATTTAAAATTTGTCACCACTAACATCAGAGTGCTGCCTAGCAATCCTATGGCACATCCCTAGTCCAGTCACTCTCCCCCTCTCTTACATGGCTATTTGCCCCTTCTCCCTCAAACCTTTATTTTTTTATCACTCACTCTCAAAGACTCAATCTTAATATTTCACTGAGACTTATACAAACAATTGTAAGAAGGCAGACATCTAAGCGCCCACTGCTAAACCTACCAACTTACCTATATCTGTACCCATATATGTACCTTCCCTTTTGCTTCTATAGATGAACTGTCCATACTCTTATCTAAAGCCTCTCACCTCTTGTGACCACAACCCATCCCTGCTCCTCTATACATGATTGCTCCAGTAATCGTGACCTTTCATTACTGGATCATGCCCATTAGCATACAGGCTACAATATAACCTCCAAACTGACTTCATAACCCTTCTAAATACTACCTGACTTCTTGGCTCTTCTTTACAGAAAACTCCTTGAAAGAAAAATTCAGTATCCCTAGCCCTCTCCCTCTTATTCTCTCAAACCTCCAATCTAGTGTTTTATTCCCAGCATTCACCCCACCCAAACTAACCTGGTTAGCAATAATCTGCACAATGTCAAATCCAACTGTCAGTTCTTACCCCCCCCCACCCCCCATCTTATGGGACCTATCAGCATTTGACAACAGATCACTCCTTTCATCCTAAAACACTTTCCTGTTGGCCTTGGGGACATTATTTTCTCTTGGTCCCTCTTTATCTGGCTGTGCCATCTCATTCTCCTCTGATAGCTCTTCTTCATTTTCCCTATCTTTAAGTGTTGGAATATCCCCAGGACTTACTTCTTTGGACAGCTTCTTTCTATGCTCAATCCCCAGGTGACTTCATACATTGACCATTCTTGGATTTTTATCTTCAATATGGACCTCTCTCCTGAATGCCAGACTTAGAAATAAATACCTATGTAACAGCTCTATTTGAATGACCACCAGGTACCTCAAACATAAATGTGCAAAACAGACCCCTAATTTTCTTCCCTGTACCTGCTCTTACTATATTTTTCACCATTTAATAAACAGCAACTCCATCCTTTTAGTTGGTTGGGCCAAAAACTTGGTGTTCACTACAACTACTTTTACATTCCACATCTGATCGGTCAAACAAATCCTCTTGGTTCTAATTTTAAAATATTATGTCGTACTATCTCCACTGCTTCCATTCTGGTTCAAGTCATCATTTCTTACCTGGCTTACTAAAATAGCCTCCTAACTGGGAACCATGCTCCCACTCTAATGGCCATACAGTCAATAGTCTATCTTCTGCAAAGGTGCCAGAACTATCTTGTTCTTTTTTTAAAAAAATTTAATATTTATTTGTTATTGAGAAACAGAGAGAGACAGAGCATGAGCATGGGAGGGGCAGAGAGAGGGGGAGACACAGTATCCGAAGCAGGCTCTGGGCTCTGAGTGTCAGCATCGAGTCCAGTGAGGGACTCGAACCCACGAGCAGTGAGATTATGACCTGAGCCGAAGTTGGACACTCAACCAACTGTGCCACCCAGGTGCCCCATCTTGTTCTTTTTAACTGAATTTTTTATTGAGATAGTTACAGATTCACATGCCAGTTGTAAGAAATAATACAGAGAGACTCCTTTTACACTTTGTTCAGTTTCCCTCAGTGGTAACATTTTGCATAACTAATGTATACCGCAATGAGCATACTGACATTTATATAGTCTGATCTTATTCTGACTTCTCCAGTTTTACTGGTACTTGTGTGTGTGTGCGGGGAGGGAGATACAATTTTATCACCTTGTAGGTTTGTATACCCACCACCACAGTCAAGATACTGAACAGTTTCAAATCAAGGATTCCTCCTGTTGCCCTTTTGTAATAACCAAACCCACCTTCTTCTTTAACTCCTGGTAAACTACAGATCTGCCCTATATATCTAAAATTTTTTTCATTTCAAAAATGTTATATAGATAGAGGGGCGCCTGGGTGGCTCAGTCAGTTAAGTGTCTGACTTCGGTTCAGGTCATGATCTCACGGTTCGTGGATTCAAGCCCTGTGTCAGGCTCTGTGCTGACAGCTTGGAGCCTCCTTCTAATTCTGTGTCTCCCTCTCTCTCTGACCCTCCCCTGCTCATGCTGTCTCTATCTCTCTCTCAAAAATATATAAAACATTTTAAAAAATTAAAAGAAGTTAGATAAAATCATATAATATGCAACCTTTAGAAGTGATTTATCATTCAACATAAATCTCTAGAGATTCATCCAAGTTTCTGTATCGATAGTTCGTTCCTTTTATTGTATCCCATGGTATGTATATATCTCAGTGTAACCGTTTTCCTTTGAAAAACTTCAAAAATGATCCCAGTTCTTTACTGTTACAAATAAAGTGTCAATGAACATTCGTGTACATTTTTTGTATAAATATAACTAGTGAGATCAGATTCATTCCATTGCTCACAATCTTCTAATGGTATCTTATCTCAGTCAGAATAAAAGCCAAGTGGCCCACAAGGCCCTACATGATCTCCCTGCAAGCCCCAACTCATCTCCAACTATTCTATCCCTTACTCACGCACTTACTCAGTTTCCTCAAACTGGAAATGATGCAAATTTTCATGACTTTACTATTTTTTACTATTTGTGTATACAAATGAATTGTGGTACGGTCACAAAACAGAACACTACATACTAATAAAGTCCTGGACATGTGCAAACACATGAATGACTCTCACATGTAATATGTCAAAAAGAATATAAAATATTGGACATGAAATAATATATACTGTGTACTTTTATGTAGATGAAATTCAAGAACAGGCAAAACTAATTCATGGGGATGGAAATCAGAATAGCCGCTGGGGGGTTATAGATTAGGTAGGGACATTGGAAAACATTCTGAGGTAATGAAAATGTGCTACATCTTAAACTGGGTGATATATACGCAAGTATATATACATGTATAAAATTTATTAAGCTGTCCACTTAACATTTTCTTCCTTCACTCTAAGTTATGCTTCAAAAAATTTCAATATCCCCCTGCTTTGTGCAAAGTAACTAGATGTTTCTGATGTTGAGAATTAAAGTTCCCACATAGAACAGAATGACTTTTCTTTAGCCACAGTAACAAGTAGTCATCAAAAACAAAAACAATTTCCCTTTGCAAGCCAATCAATCACCATCAGTTTCTTACTTCTGAAGGTCAGCCAATCAGGAAAAGCCTCACTCCAGTAAGCAAACACTACTGAGTGCCAACCAAACAATGGATTCACCCAAAAAATCATGGCTCTACAGACGATGTCATTATGGCCTTGGAAAAGTTTGCCAGGCCTGAAATTCCACACTTCCCAAAAATCCTATATAAAAAACTGGTCTCGTCTGCTCAGAGAGACTTTAGCCAACAAAGTTTTCCCAGATCATAATAAGTACCATTTAGCTTTGTCTTCTCGTTTCAGATATTGACTATTGACTCATTATCCTTTCACGCTAAAGAAAACTTCTAGTCATTACATATGTTTATTTTTAATAAAAATACTTTTAATATAAAAAGTAAAAATACTTTTTTAATAAAAATACTTTTTAATAAAAGTATTTCAATGTTGGTACATAGCAGTTAATAGCAGTTAGGATCAAAATATTCCCCTTAGATAAATACCCATGTAATCATTTGAACTGGATATAAGTCATCATCTGATAATTTCTTAAGTTATCTACTTCAATTTGCTTTGGTTAAAAAAAATTCAAATTGGGGCACTGGGTGACTCAGTTGGGTAAACATCCGACTCAGTCTCAGATCAGGTCTTGATCTCACGGTCATGAGTTCAAGTCTCGTGTTGGGTTCCATGCTGGGTGTGAAGCCAAATTAAAAACAAACAAACAAACATCAAATCAGCATTGCTTTTTCTTCTTTGTTTGAATCTGGCTTCAGAATTAATTTGGAAACAAATTTAAAGTAAGTTAATTCCACCTGGAGGTTTTAACATGTAAAGCATCTAAAATGCTCTCTTACTTAATGTTAGGCTTGAGTTTCCTCAAGGCTTGCTAGTTTCAGGAACATTCTCTTTGATGGAAAAGACTGGAGTAAAGAAAGTCATCTACTTTTCCTGGCATTGTAAAGCAGAGGCTGAATATGAATATCTGTCAGGGACAATGTACAGCAGACTCCTCAACTGCAAGGGAGTTTCTTGCAGAGTCTCATAAGATCATTTCTTTTTTATGAGCTTGTGAATTCTAGGTAACACTAATTACAACCCAAACATGTACTTCCTGTCCACTGTGTCCAAAGCACTATGCATATAGTATTTACCTTCTAAAAAGTAAAAACCATTTTATTTTAGTTGTATATAATATGTATTACTTTTATAGAAAATAAGACTTTTTTTAAAGGAAAAAAATGGATGTTAAATTCATCCTTCTATACAATGATGCCTAAATGACAGTACATTTAATAATTTTGTAGCATTCTGGGATGCTATGGTTGACCTAGATAAATGCACATTGAAGACAGGTAGTTTCTTTGTACACAGGAAATTTAAGAAAATGGTGGCTGATTATTCTGTGTAAAAATTCCACAGTAACAAACCAACCCACAAATGAGATTAGCTAAGTAGTCCCATCTTTCCTGCTGCACAAAGAAAGAAATCTGAAGCCCAGAAAAACTTGTTAGGGCAAGAAATAAAGAAGAGATTTAATTGGAAGAAGGTTACTGAGGGCATCCTCAAAGGAGAAAGCAGCCAGATAATTTCTGTGACTATTACAAGGAAACACTTCACAGGTTACTCACACCACATCAAAAACAATCTTTCAATAAGACCAGTGAGAGACTCTGTGCCTCCCATGTACCCCACTTCCTTCTCTGGCTCAAAGCAGCCAAACCAGCTCCCAGTCCTAGCCTACCTCCTCTCTTTTCATTCTTCTTGGTGGTTTGTGGCATCAGAGATAGAAGGCCAGGTCAGAGAGGAACCCACTTTGTGCACACCCCTGATGAATGCCAAAACAGCCACACCCTTAGCATACTCAGTTTCTCAGGACCAACTATTTTTCAGTCTTCCCCTTCTCCTCCTTCTCTTTGCTTTGTTTATTTAATAGATTGGGTAGGCTAGGAAATGCTGAAGCTTTTCTAAAAATTGCTGCAAACTCAAAAAATCTTAAAATAGAAATGACATCATATGAACAAGTCTCTTGGGGTAATAAGGTTACAGAGCTCTTTATTTTTGCTGGTTAACCCAGAGCCTTCTACCAGCCATACTGTAGACAGAACCAAATATGATACGAGGTAGCTAGGGGAAGCTTAACAGTGCTCAGCCATCAATCAAAATGCTGAATCCATTCCAAGCATATAATGGAGAGACCCATCTGAGGGCTTTCTTTCTTTCTCTCCCAAAGAGAAGTATCACTATGACTCATTCTTCCTCTTCCAAGAATTTTCTTAATCCACAGAGTTATTCAGCATTGAACTATATACGAAACCCTAAAATAAACAAGGCTAGGTCTAAAAGGAATCATGCTGAGAGCAATCTGAATTTCATGCAGTGAACAAAAGGTGAACAGTAACATCTTTTCTCAGTTTCATCCCTTCTGAATTTCCTGGGCTTCAGATCAGATTCTTTTTTTCCTTCATTCTGAAAAGCTCTCCTTTTTCAACCTTCCCCATTTCCACATCTTCAAATCAATATATATTTGTATACATTTATTAAGTGCCTATTACAGACTTGTTTTTTCTCACCACTTTATAAATGCTTCTCAAACTGGACATCACAAGAATCAAAGATGGCACCAAAAGGGCACAGAAACTGTAATACTCAATTGTAGATTTAATGTTAAATGTAGGTACACAATTAATACTTTTAATTTTCTTTTGTTACACTGTTGCTCTCTCAGTTTTCAAAAGTAGTGACCAGCAAAGTTGAGCATACAGTGAAAGTAAATCAGATTCTCTCTCGGACTCTCCTGCTACCTTCCATCAGAGAAGAGCCTGAGTGGCATACTGAAAAGAACCCCTCACTGGGATGTCCCTTCTCTTTTTTCACTCCTTTTCCAGCCATGGGTTTGAAGAAATCTATCCTCTAGCAATGCTGTATATCAACAACTGTGCCACGATAAAGATTAAGAAGGAAATTACAGTTAAAATGAAAACATGTCTATGAAAAATATACTTACAAATGAGGAAACTATCCTGGGAGAAATCAACTATTCTCAACAAAATGTACCTAGATGAAGATGTACATGATGGTTGCTAGCAAAACTTGCACACCTGCCGGTTAACACTGAATAAGGCATCAAAATATTTTGTATGAAAGCTATCCCAGCATCCTAGAGACTGTAAAAAAAGATAAGGTTTTGGTAAAACATGGGAGAAAGTACTCTAAAGGATTACCAGAACTAATCTAATCTAGATCACCCAAATAAACTCACAAGATGTGGAAAAATGTCAAAATATTTTTTATATGAAAATCTTCATATAAATCGATGACTATTAAAAAATACTAATATATACATAGTATATAGTTACTATTATTTGTGTTGTTTCCTGTTATTTATATTTGTAATTGTAAAATAATGCACTACCTTGGTCAAAAGGGCAAGCAGTATAGTAGAGAAATGTCTAAAATAAAAGTTCTTAAAGTATCTCCCCATTCTCTCTCATTCAACTAGTGTTTTAATCCTTCCTGACCAGATTTTGTTTTGAACCGACAATCAATCTTCAAATAAAATTCATTCTTTCTAAATAAAATTCTACCTTTCCCCCCTTTTTGCGGAAGGTGGGTCTGGTTGGATTATAATATAGGATATGGGATAATATAGTAGCAAGTTTTAAAAATTTAATGGGAAAGCCTTCAGTTTTAAAAATAAATGAAAGGAAAATTCTCAATTTTAGGTAAACTATGCAACTCAAGTCCCTTTTCTCTACTAGCATAAGGAAAATCCTAACTTTAGACTGTCTGGTGAATACTTTGGAGTCATTCCTAAAGATATAACAAACTATAACAAACATAAGTAGCTGACAGAATTCAAAGATTACTCAAGGAAGAAAAACAACAACAAAAAATCCAGAACACCAGAATTCTTAAGGAGAAAATGCCTAACACTTAGCTCCTAGGACTGAATTGGAGGTCTGTAGGTGTATGGACTGAAAAGCTCTGTGACTATGAGCAAGTCACTTCACTTCTCAATTTGCTTCGGTAGATGAAGAATAACTAAAATACGGCCCCAGTTCTGACAACGGACCCATCCACATCCACATCAGACACTGCAAATCAAATAGTCTTTTCCCCCGGGGAACCAGACACAGCCTCAGTTCTTAGACAGCCACTACCAACAGAGAGCAAGGATGAAGCCTGTTCACTTTAACCCTGGGCTCAACGGCCTCAGGTCTCTCCTAGCTCTAATAAGTCTATTTTCTTAAGGAAACCCTATTTAACTCAACCTTGGAAAAAAATAGCAACTTGCTGTCATCACTGCCAAGATGAACAATGTTATAAGTAGGAAGGAAATATATGAAAGCTGAATCATGCCAGATAAGCACAAAAACAAAGTAAAACATTTCAGGAAAGGGACTTGAAAAACCAGAACAGATAGATTAAACAATGAAAAAAGTAAATAATGAAGTCAAACATGGGCCAGTGTTGTTGTGTAATAGAGAAAAAGAAGTTAAAGTGGAATGACCATATTAATAAATGTTTTCCAGAAAAGTCACTAAATAAAGCAAATTTCTATTATTTTCTATTTTCTTGTAATAAAACAGAAATGTTTTATGAGAACATGTATGCCCAACACATCATACATCAACAGGAATGGATGCAAAAAACTTTTAATTGCAAAATATAAATTTTAATACAGTAAAAATACTAGAGTAGTACATTCATTTCTGCCTTGTTCTTTATTTCTTTTTCTCTTTTTAAATTTATTTAAAAAAAAATTTTCAAGTTTATTTACTTTGAAATAGAGAAAACAATCATGGGAGGGGCAGAAAGAGAGAGGGAGACAAAGAATTCCAAGCAGAGTCTGTGCCACCAGCATGGAGCCTGACATGGGGCTCAAATTCATGAACTGTGAGATCGTAACCTGAGCCCATGACCTGAGCCGAAATCAAGAGTTGGGCGCTTGGGGCGCCTCAGTGGCTCAGTCGGTTGAGCGTCTGACTTTGGCTCAGGTCAAGATCTCACGGTTCATGGGTTTGAGCCCCAAGCTGGGCTCTGTGCTGACAGCTAGCTCAGAGCCTGGAGCCTGTTTTGGATTCTGTGTCTCCTTCTCTCTCTGCCTCTCCCCAGTTCACACTCTGTCTCTCAAAAATAAATTAAAAATGTAAAAAAAAAAATTAAAAAAAAAAAAGAGTTGGATGTTTAACGGACTGAGCCACCCAGACGCCCTGCCCCTGCCCACGATTTTTTAAATTCAAAAGTATCTAACTATTGTCTCTCTTTTAATTAAATTTTAAAACCAAGACAACTCAAGACTAGGGCAGTACTGGAAGATATTATAAGAAAGACTTTAGAGTAAGGAAAATAGGTTAGGAAAGTACATTTGGAATTTAAGAAAGAGATGTGTGGGAAACAGTCTTCATAAAGGCTTTAGTTTCAGATGGTGATATTCTAAGGAATTTTAGAGAGGTCAACCAACTCCATTATTCACATACATCCATTCCTCAAATATGGCCCACTTTTCCCTTTTACAATGAAAAACTGTAAGGATTAACAAATGACTCTTAAAATCCTTCCAGATCTAAGAGTCTAAGATCATTCAACTTTTAAAAACAAGTGCAGGGGCCCCTGGGTGGCTCAGCTGGTTAAGCATCTGACTGGGGCTCGTTCATGATCTCATGGTTTGTGAGTTGGAGTCCCATGTCTGGCTCTGTACTGACAGCTCAGGGCCTGGAGCCTGCTTCAGATTCTGTCTCCCTCTTTCCCTGCCCCTCCCCTGCTTGCACTCTCTCTCTCTCAAAAATAAACATTAAAAAAATAATTGAAATAATTTTTAAAAATAAAAAAATAAAAATAAATGCAAAGTTCCACTTTGGTGGAAATGCAAACAACAAAAAGCATTAGCCATCAAAGAGTCCTACTAAAAGAATTTCAGAATGTTAATTAAGAAAAAAACCTAATAGGGGCGCCTGGGTGGCTCAGTCGTTTAAGCGTCCAACTTGGCTCAGGTCATGATCTCATGGTTTGTGGGTTCGAGCGCCGCGTCGGGCTCTGGGCTGACAGCTAGCTCAGAGCCTGGAGCCTGTTTCAGATTCTGTGTCTCCCTCTCTTTCTGACCCTCCCCTGTTCACGCTGTCTCTCTCTCTCAGAA
The DNA here is from genome assembly GCF_008692635.1 of Crocuta crocuta. NCBI lineage: Eukaryota > Metazoa > Chordata > Mammalia > Carnivora > Hyaenidae > Crocuta > Crocuta crocuta. The sequence goes on from NW_027530019.1 coordinate 2,896,378, forward strand.
ATAAATAAAACAGTAAAAAAATTATTTAAAAAAAAAGAAAAAGAAAAAACCTAACAATCTATGAGACCAATATTCCCAAGTTTCACAGCTTGGGACCAAAGGCCCTCTAATTGAAAACTCTGAAACTGGGACTGAGGCCAGTTTTAGGATGTTTTTTCCTTTTTCCTAAAGAAACATCAAGAGAAATAAAAATAACTTCAACTTTGCTGAAGTTCTGTGCAGGCTTTCAAAGCCTTGTGTTTCTGGACCCTGCCCCTTATCAGGAACGATTCCAGTACCTAGTAAAATTTCTGGAGCCTCATAATGAAAGGAAGTAAAAACAATGCTTTACCAAGCCCGCTCTTCCAGGGACAAGCAAACTCCCTGCCTGACTCTAAGCTCTTGTTTTCTTGCTCTAATGAGCTTGCTTACAGTCACCTGATCAGGCTTCCTGTAGTAGTGTTTTTACATTTCATTCCTTTGGTTAGAATCTTTGATTTGTTAGGTGTTTGCATTTTGACAGTTCTCAGGTGATTTTGATAAAAACTCCACCTTCCTACTTTCATAAGAATTACTAGGAATCCTCTGCTCTAATCTGGCTGGCTTCCTCGGAGTCTCACAAATATCCCAAATTCACTATACCCCTTTGCCTCATTTGCTTCCCTCAACAGTCTGTACTTCTCTTCAACAATCCTCCCTACCTCAACCTCAAATTTCACTTTGTCATTCTACCCAAACTCTGCACACCCTTCCAAGACTAGCTCAAATCCACCCTCTCCAAATCCTTCCTAGCTCTTTCAACCCTACTTGGTCTCTTTTCTGAAGGTCAACAATGCACAGGGTGCACAGCATTTAGCCCCAATATTTGCACCAGATGTCTGGTGCCCTGACTGGTATGAATGCACACTCCTCCAGACTACATCTCTCTCCTATATGGTGGAGACACTTCATACACCTTCCTGGAAACAGCACACTTGTGACTTTTAGAGATACTACCAGTTTTACTCTAATTTCAGGAGACTGGGGACATACTAAGCTTTACTAGAGCAATTAAATTAATTTTCAGACTAACATGGAAAAGCAGTTATAATGGCTTAAAAGGCACATGCCTAGAATATGCATAATGTGTCTTGATGTCTTAAGGGGAAGATAGAGACTACAGAACCATTCAAGGGGATTGTAGGCCCTGGAGTTAGGGTATAATTCTCTTCAGATGAAGAACATTAAGAGAGAGTAAGTTCCATCAGTCAACAGTCAGGCAAAAAGGAACCATTCTTCAAGAAAATGGCACTACCTCTTCAACCTTGACCCTGAATCCCAAGTGTAGATAATCTCAATCTTAACAAGTTACTGTATTATTCAAAATGAATAACTGAAGCAATAACCAACAGATGGGTACTAGTAAGTAACCACATTGCAGCCGGAAGCAACAGCCACATATGCCAGATAAGTGATCTTGGGAACAAAAGAGGAAAAGGGCAAGTTAACTATCACCTTTTAGACCAAAGACAGTACTGAAGAGTTTTTGATAGGAAAAGTTATTTGGTATTACTGAATTGTATACTTAAAATGGATGAATTTTACGGTGTGTAAATTATGCCTCAATAAAATTGTGTAAGACAAATCTGGTGACTTGAGCTGGAGTATTTGCATGTGGTGAAGCATCCACATAATACTACAGGTTTTTATTGGGGTTTCAACACAGAAGGCAAAAACAACCTCTGGTACAAAAACTGAAATTTTTCATGATATTAAAATAAGAGAGTTCCCTATAAAGAATGAAAACTACAAAAAGACAACCTTTGAAAAATACATATACACATATTGAAAAACTCAAACTACATAAAACTAAGTAATGAGGACCATACAACTAGTGGGATTAGTTACTGCAAAAGGAGAAATGGAACAGAGTGGGGATGAAAAGAAAAACTAATATTTTAAGACTGATGGTAGCTGAAAAAAGCAGAAATGATGAAAGAAGGGAAGTTTTAGAAATTATTGCTATTGGCCAAGAGGCTTGGTTTACTGCCCTCAGGGTCATAAGGTTTGCCCTGGCACAGGTTCTTTTAAAAGGGGCTGATGGAAAGTTTTCCTTTAATAACAAACAAGGGAAATTGAGAGAGCCACATAGAAGTAAAGGCAATTTAATGCAGGGAAAAAGAGGATGTTGCTGAGAGGACCCCAAAAATATTAGGATAATATTTCTCAAATTAACATTTATCATACCAACTGAAAAAAATAATATTTTTAAGTGAGAGACTAAGACTATCTTTATCTTACATCTTAACACATTTCTTTCATTTACCTGAGTTTCTCAAATTAACAGGGAGGCCATACACCATATTACAATATAATGAGGGAAAAAAAAGAATCAACTTCATTTGCATACCTATTATATGCCAAGTATTTTATCATATACACATCCTCATACTAACTCTGCAAAATATTACTATTCCCATTTCATAAATGAAGAAACAGAGGCTCAGAGACAATAAAGAGCCCACCCCAGGATGTGTAACTTCCTTCTCAACAGTGTATGTGAGATTTAAACTTGACCCTAACACCCATGCTTTTTACACTCTATCATACTGCCTCTATAAAACACTTTCTACCATGGTTTTACTTTTATGTTACAACACACTACACATTAAAAGAACCAAATTACTGAAGTGACAGTAATTGGCAACAAGAAACCACAGGTGTACGCAAAAGGGAAAGCCAAACTACAGATGAAAACACAAAAGTGTGAAACAATTTAATGCAATTACCAACAACCTATAAAAGTCAACAACCTCAGAAGGCAAGTCAATAGCACAGAATAATAATACCCAATGCATACAATGAATTCTAAAATCTATGGGGTGCCTGGGTGGCTTAGTGAGTTAAGCCTCTGACCAGCTCAAGGCATGATCTCACAGTTCATGAGTTTGAGCCCCACACCTAGCTCTGTGCTGACAGCTCAGAGCATGGAGCCTGCCTCAGATTTTGTGTCTCCCTCTCTCTCTGCCTCTCCCCTGCTTGTGCTCGCTCTCTCTCTCTCTCCCTCTCAAAAATAAATAAACATTTAAAAAAATTAAAAAGTAAATTCTATATCCTCCAAATCATCCTGGTTAAATTAAATTTGAAAGACTCAATTTAAGATAGTCATCAACAAATGGCGTTGGAAAAACTGGACAGCTACATGCAAAAGAATGAAAGTGGACTACTTTCTTTCACATACACAAAAATAAACTCAAAATGGACTACAGACCTAAATGTGAGACCTGAAACCATAAAAGTCCTTGAGGAGAGCACAGTCAGTAATTTCTCTGACACTGGCTGTAGCAAAATTTTTCTAGATATGTCTCCAGGAGCAAGGGGAAATAAAAGAAAAATAAACCACTAAGACTACATCAAAATAAAAAGTTCCTGCATAGCAAAGGAAACAATCAACAAAACTAAAATGCAACCTACGGAATGGAAGAAGAGATTTGCAAAACATATATCTGATGAAGGGTTAATATCCAAAGTATAAAAAGAATTCATACAACTCAACACTCAAAAAACAAATAATCCAAATAAAAATGGGCAGAAGATATGAACAAACATTTCTCCAAAGAGGACACACAGATGGCCAACAGACACAAGAAAAGATGCTCAACATCACTCATCATCAGGGAAATGCAAATCAAAACTACAATGAAATATCACCTCACCCTTGTCAGAATGACTAGAATCAAAAAGACAAGAAACAGGTGTTGGTGAGGATGTGAAGAAAAAGGAGTCCTTGTGCAATGTTGGTAGGAATGCAAGCTGGTACACAGTGGAAAACAGTAAGGAGGTCCTTCAAAAAGTTAAAAATAGAACTACCTTATGATCCAGGAATTGCACTACTGGGTATTTACCCAAAGAATACAAATACACTAATTCAAAGGGATACATGCACCTCTATGTATATTGCAGCCTTTACAATAGCTCAAGTATCCATCAATAGATGAATGGAAAAAGATGTGGTATATATACACACAATGGAATATTACTCAACCATAAAAAAGAAGAAATCTTGCCATTTGCAACAATGAAATCTCCCAGGTGGAGTTTGTATTCTAGGATGTTGGTGGGAACAATGGTTACCAGAGGTGTGGTGGGTGGGGGGATGGCTGAAATAGATGGGGGGGATTAAACAGTACATTTATCATGATGAGAAAGAAAGGGGATAGAGGGGGAAGAGAGAGAAAAAGAGAAAGAAAGGGGAGGAAAAACTTTATAATGCTTTTTATAAAAAATGACACTTAGGGGTCTCTGGGTGGCCTAGTCAGTTAAGCTTCTGGATCTTGATTTTGGCTCAGGTCATGATTCTCAGAGTTCATGGGACAGAGGTCTGCATTGGGCTTGGTGTTGACAGTAGGGGGCCTGCTTGGGATTCTCTCTCCCTCCTCTAGTCATGCTCACTCTCTCTCAAAATAAATAAACTTTTAAACAATGACATTTAATATAGATTTAATGGGTACTTGGGTGGTCCCGTTGGTTAACTGTCTGACTTCGGCTCAGGTCATAATCTTGTGGTTCCTGGGTTCAAGCTCCATATCGGGCTCTGTCTGACAGCTCAGAGCCTGGAGCCTGCTTCAGTTTCTGTGTCTCCCTCTCTCTCTACCCTTCCTCCACTTGCATGCATGTACACACACTCTCTCAATAAATAATAAAAAAATTTTTTCAATAAATTTTAAAAATATTTCAATTTTTCTGCAAAGATGTCAATTTGTAACCTGGGACAATACAGTCAACTATCTTTTGTCCCTCTGTTTTCTCATCTATAAAATAAAATTAATAACAGTACCTATCTCATGAGGCTAATATATTAATTCATGAAATTAATACATATAAATCACTCAGTTCGACATAGAGCAAGGGTTTGCTAAATGTTAGCTAATATAGTCATTATTAACTATTCTCAAAGTTCATTATTAGGAAATACTTCGTTAGTTCATACTTGGTATATGAGATATCACTATGCTGTGATCCATACAATAGTTAATTGCAGAGACTGGGACAGAGAGATAAAGACTAAAAAAGAGAATATAAAAAAGTGAGAGACGGGGGCGCCTGAGTGGCTTAGTCGGGTGAGCATCTAACTCTTGATTTCGGCTCAGGTCATGATCTCACCATCATGAGATCAAGCCTGTACATGAGATTGATGTGGCTGGGGCTCTGAGCTGAGCATGTAGCCTGCTTGGGATTCTCTGTCTCTTTCTCTCTGTCTCTCCCCTGCTCACACATGCATGCTCTCTCTCAAAATAAAATTTTTTTTTAAAAGGAAGAGATAGATATACACAAAGACAACAGTAGAGCAGAGGTGCTAAGTCACCACTTTGCCCACACTTCTATCACAATTTATCTCACCATACTATAATCAGCTATGTCATATCTGTTTCCTTTACAGGCTGGGAGTACTTTGAAGGCAGACACTTAGTTTTATATTATCAGACCAGCAAAGTCCCTGCAACATAACAGTTATTAATAAATGTATAATAAAATAAGGGAGGATCAGTAAACTTTGAAATCAACAATGGGAGTATCTGATTTAACCATATCCTATTTGGACTGGGGGTCAGTCAACAAAGGATGATTATCACTTTTTGTTCAATTGATTATCAATATTCTATACTCCCTTTCTTTCTGAACCAGAAAATAAGTTTCAAAAATGTTCAAAAACCAGTGAATTTGTTTTAGAAATCATTCAAATGATGATAAAACACATTTCAGTAATTTATTTTATTATTATTTTTAAATTTTTTTAAAATTTATTTCTGAGAAAGAGATAAAGAGCATGAGCAGGGGAGGGTCAGAGAGAGAGGGAGATACAGAATTTGAAAATGACTGTTTGATAGGAGATTAAGGAATANGACAGAGATGCAGCATGAGCAGGGGAGGGAGAGAGAGGGAGACACAGAATCAGAAGAAGGCTCCAAGCTCTGAGCNAGAGGGAGATACAGAATTTGAAAATGACTGTTTGATAGGAGATTAAGGAATAGCAAGAAGAGTAAGAAACTAGAACTTAGTAGCTAGAGAGAGAAGACATAAAACAAAATAAGCCTAAAACAAATATCAACATCATATCAGATTAGGTCAATTTAAATTAATAACATTCATTTTATTTTATTTTTTAATGTTTTATTTATTTCTGAGAGAGACAGACAGAGATGCAGCATGAGCAGGGGAGGGAGAGAGAGGGAGACACAGAATCAGAAGAAGGCTCCAAGCTCTGAGCAAGTTGTCAATACAGAGCCCGATGCGGGGCTCGAACCCACGAACCATGAGATTATGACCTGAGCCGAAGTCAGACACTTAACCGACTGAGCCACCCAGGCGCCCCCATTTCAGTTATTTATTTTAAACATTAAAAATATTGTTCCGATTAGTCTGTTATGCCCAAAGTTAATCCGAATGGTCAAATGATCAGAGAATCATAGCAATAAACAGATACTAAATAAGAGACACAGCTACCTTTCAGCTGTTATTCTGCTAGATGCAGTGCAAATACAAAAAAGTTAACGCATACTCACTTCTCTCTGACCTCAGATACCAAAGCAAGCTCGTTTGGGGATGTCCAAACCTAAGCCCCCTTTTCTGGGACCACCTTTACCCTAGGCCCTGTTTAGTATACAGCCTAAGCAACCATCAATGACCCCTCCCTCCCAGATTTCTGGTACAGGGGGTATCCCCAGCCCAAGGAGGATAGGTCAAATCCAATTCTTCACCAGGAATATGGAAAGATAAGAAACAAAACCCAAACTGAGAGACTACATGTCATCAGTCTAGAAGAACCTTTAGAGCAAGTTTAAGACATATTTAAACTGAAGCTGAGGGGAAAGTACAAACCAGGAAAGCAGAGAAAGCCAGCCCATAAAGGAGAGGATGGAACAGGACAGGGACTAGGGAGAAGGGGAAAGGCACTTGCCACAGGTGCAAGATTTAAGAGAGTGCCAAAAAACTCAATAATCAAGATAGGCAATATCATGGGGTGCCTGGCTGGCTCAGTTGGAAGAGTGTGAGACTCTTGATCACGGGGTCATGAGTTTGAGCTCCACATTGGGTGTAGAGATTACTTTAAAAAAAAAAAAAAGAATTTTGGGGGAAAAAAGGATAGGTAATATTATAATGCAAAGTATTCATAAAAGTCCAAATCAGTGTCTCTAATGGAGCACAGGCACAGGAGGCTGAGGAGTCCATGCAAACTGTAGGCCCAGGAGGGAGCACAGGGGCTTTCCAAGGGCCTGCTCTGGGTTCCAGCTGAGAACTCAGCTAGCTGTTAGGGAGCTCAGTTGTCTTACAATAACAATCCACTACAACTCCCAGTCCTGCCACCATACCTTCTAGAAGGCTTGCTTTAAGTGGGTTATGTTCCCTGAGACCTAAAAATCTTGACTAACACGCTCTATTTGGGAAAATGAGATGTGCACACAAAGCATTTATTTTTTTTTAAATTAAAGCAACATAAAATTAACTGACAAAAGAATGGGACTGGTAATTAGTACTAGAAAAGTTCAGAGATCACTGTGGGTGGTCAGGGAGGGATAGATTTAGCTAGACAGAGAGAGGAGAAGTATATACTGAGCAAAGAGATCAAAGTACATGCTGGGAGTGAGGGAGGAATGGGCAGGGGGCCAAGGAAAGGAGAGGAAGAAAAGTAAAGGGGAAGGAATGATCACACACCCTGTATTCTGGCCAAAGAAGTACAGTTCCATGCTTTTCTGCCTCCAACCCTCAGATTGCACTGTTATTTACACCTGGAATATCCTTTCCCCCTTTTCTTGTGTTCAAATCCTTTCACATCTTTCAAGGACCAGCTCAAACATTTCTTTGAAGAGCCTTCCCTGGTATCCTACTCAAAAGGAAATACATACCAGAGCTAAGATTTTGGCAGTAGGGAAAAAAAAGAAGAAGAGGATATGGCAGGGGGAAGGTGAAGGCTAAGGGGCTGAATGCAGGGATGCGCATTACAATCTGAAGAGCAAAATATACCCAGGAGTTCACCTGGGAATGCAGTACGATGTCTTAGGAAAGTTAGAGATTGTGTGACAAGGAAGAGTAATAATGGGGGCTCAAACAAAACAGCAAAGGAAAGGCAGGTGTAGAGGGTTTGCTGATAACTAACAAAGCCTTGCATAGGTAAAAATGTGTGCCTGGCAAAGAATCACGTATTTATTGATATTTCCCAATCTAATTAAGCATTCTGCCCCACTTCCATCCCCACCTACTCCCACTCTCCCACTAAGGAGGTATAACATCCCAGGGGCCATATTAAAGAGGAAACAAAGAAACAAAAGAATTCTTTAAGAATACTAACTTGAGAGTGTTATGCTGAGCGAAATAAGTCAGGCAGAGAAGGACAGATACCATATGTTTGCATGTATAGGAGGATTAGGAGGAACTTAACGGAGGACCATGGGGGAGAAGAAGGGGGGAAATAGTGGGGGAAAGGGAGAGAGGCAAACCATGAGAGACTCTTGAATGCTGAGAACAAACTGAGGACTGATGGATGTGGGGGGAAGGGGGTAGATGGGCATGAAGGAGGGCACTTGTGGGGATGAGCACTGGGTGTTATACGGAAACCAACTTGACAATAAACTATTAAAAAAAAAAAAAAAGAATACTAACTTGGGTTAATAATTACCCACCAAGACCAAAAAATTCTGAGGTTATTATTTCAAATTTTGCCAGGGTGAGGGCTGCCTGAATAGATGCCAAACTTATCAGGTATACATTTGAGGGCTCTCATCTCTTTTCACTGTATGCATATCAAAAAAATATTCCTTAATGACTCATTAAAATGATAACACCACACCCAGGGAACCAAAATATTCTGTTGGTTATAGTTTTCCATAAGGAAATCCTTTACCTTATAATTACTATTAATAGCATCCTGCTCAAAGGAACTGCTATGCAATAGGCTAAGGAACTCCAAGACTCTTACTTGTATGCCTATATACATATTAAATAAAGGTCAGACTGTTGCTTTTGGCTAAAACAACTTAAAGCTCCAGAACTGTTTTAAACACCAAGAGAATACACATTAAATAAATTCAACTTGCCATCACACTCTAATCTCTTGTCTTGTCGGAGCCCTCATTTTCTCCCAGGTTGCCATGTTTTCATCCATTTTCTCTCACTCACTTCAGGAACCGTGTTTACCTAGATGTACTTGTAGTGGTATTAGTGCTTAGATATGTTCTGATATGAAACTGTTTATTTGTAAAGGGTTATCTCTGTCTATCAGTTACCTTAGTTTATATGTTTATCTTGGTGTGTATGTTTTTTAATGAGTAGGTGTAGGTGTTTGAGCATATGTACCTGAGGGAGTGTATATTCTTACAGGTCAAAAAGTATGCACACCTATGAAGGGAAACTTCTTGTCCGTATGTCAATATTCTCAAGCTATTAAGAGTATAAGGGCAAAAGAAATCAGTCACAAAAAATTATATACTGTATGATTCCATTGTTATGAAATGTCCAGAATAGGCAAAACCATACAGACAGAAAGCAGATTAATGGTTGCCCAGGTTGGTAGGGTCTGGGGAAATCAGGTAGCACCTACTAATGGGTAGGGGGTTTCTTTGTGGTGTGATGAAAATGTTCTAAAATGGATTGTGGTGATGGTTGCTCAACTCTGTGAATATACTAAGTTTCACTGACTGGTACTCTTTATTTCAGTAAAGCTGTTAAAGAGCAAAAATAAGGAAATCAGAGTTGTCCTATATTTCCATAGAGGGCTAACCTGTCTTTGAAAATCTTAACTTTGCTTCTATTTTACTTAAGCTTGGGTTCAAGATTTCCCATTGCTAAGTTCCCTGACTAGTCTAGTCTCCGTCTCCAGCTCTGTCTTTACTAACAAGAATGACACACAAGTGGTAAAGTGTTTACTAATTATCACTCAAGGTCTGAACAGAAAAGAACAGATACACTATGATTATAACCATATAAAAATACATAAATGGAAGAACAAAACCTGGAAGGAAATGAGGAAAAATTAAAACAGTTACACTGGAGTAATATAGTTGAGGTGACATGCTTTTAAAAATAATACTGCTTTAGGGGCGCCTGGGTGACTCAGTCAGTGAAGCGTCCAACTTTGGCTCAGGTCATGATCTCACCACTTGTAAGTTTGAGCCCCACGTGGGGCTCAGTGCTGACAGCTCAGAACCTGGAGCCTGCTTCAGATTCTGTGTCTCTGTCTCTCTCTGCCCCTCTCCTACTCACACTCTGTCTCTATTTCTCTCTCTCAAAAATAAACATTAAAAATAATAGTAATAATAATAATATTGATTTGTGTTATCAGTCATTAAAATCTGGTAGAAAAAATAACCAGCCTGTCTCCTTTGAAATTGTTCCAGGACACATTCAGAAACTGTGTCATGAGGGACTGGACTGGAGTAGTGTGGTAGAAAGATGGAAACTAAAACACATGGATTATATGTATTTACATCTGTTTTGACCATATCAATAAACAAGAAAACATTAAGGTCTCTACAGCTTGCCCTCACAGAGTCCTAGACGATCTCTCTGGGCTTGAATCTCCTTCCTTCTCCCTAGTATCAGCCTGGCTTATGGGCAGGGTGCAAGCACTACTGAAACTAATGCTGCATCTATTACTTCAACCTGCAGGAAAGCCATTTCAAATTCAAATTCATTATTAGCATTCTTCCTCCATCAGAAAATATATGGTAACCAGCCCTGGATCAATCTCAGTGTAGCTACAGTCTGAAGAGGTGCGTAAGTCTTTTTTGTATTTTCCTTTTGTTTTTAAAGATACCCTAAGCTTAAGAAACTAAAAATAAAAGCACAACCAAAATACAAAGTAGCTCTGTTAATTTTCAGTTAAGATACCAAGTCGATCTAATAGGGAAAGGAAATATTTTTTTTTAACCTACAGTGCTGGAACAACTAGATATTGGTATGGAGGGAAAATGAACCTAAACCCCTACCTCCCATGTTAACACAAAAATTAATTTGCGACAGATCACAAACCTAGATATAAAATCTAGAACAAGAATGCTTTTAGAAGAAAATTGAGAATATCTCTGCAACCCTGGGGCTAGACACAAAAAACACGAACCATAAAATTAAAAACTGAAAAGTGGACTTCACAAACAGTAAAAATTTCTGCTCACCACAACATCATCAAGAAAATAAACAGAAAAGGTACAGACTGGGCAAAAAATATTGTATATCTGACAAAGGACTTGTACCCATAATATACAAAGAACTCCTAGAAACAACAATAAAAAGATGAACCACCCAAAGGGAAAAAGATAGGCAGAAACTTTAACTGATTCTTCACTAGAGAAGTAAAACCAAGTGCTACACAGTAAAGCATTCAACATTTTTAAACATCAAAAAAATACAAATTAAAACCATACTGAGGTGCCATCTTACAGCTTCTAGTGTGACTAAAATAAAAAAGGCTGACGGCACTAAAATTAGGCAACATAAAAAATGTGAAGCAACTGGATCTCGTATACAAACCACTTTGGACAACTGTGTGGTGGTTTTTTAATAACGTTAAACATACAGCTACTTTATGACTCAGTAATTCCACTCCTAGGTGGAATTATTTATCAAAAGAAAAGAAAACATCTATCCGCAAGAGACTTGTAAAGGAAATAATCGTAACAACTTTATTTCTAATAACCCAATCCTAGGAAAAACCTAACCACCCATCAAGAATAAAACAGATAAAGAACTTGGGGTGTATTCATACAATGGAATACTAGCCCTCAATAAAAAAGAACCAACCACCAATACACATAACACAGGTGAATCTCAAAAACATTATATTGTGGGGGCGCTTGGGTGGTTCAGTTGGTTGAGCTTGATCTTGGCTCAGGTAATGGTCTCATGGTTTATGACATGGAGCCCCATGTCCAGCTCTGCGCAGCCAGTGCTGAGCCTGCTTGGGATTCTCTGTCTCCCTCTCTCTGCCCCTCCCCTGCTCCCTGCTCGCTCTCTCCCCACAACCCTCTCTCAAAAACAAAAAACAAAAAACAAAAAAACATTACATTAAAGAAGCCAGACACACAAAAAAATCATATACTGTATGACTCCATTTACGTCAAGTCCAACACTAAGCAAAACAAATCCATGGTGTCAGGAATACGGAGCTGAAAGAGGCTGCCTCCACTGGAGGAGGTGGGTGAGGGAAACGACCACAAAGGATAAAGAGGAAACTTTCTATGGTGATAAAAATGTTTTCTATCCTATTTTGGTTGAAGTTACAGTGTATAAAGTTGTTAGAACTTGAACTGTTCAGCATTTTACCTCAGTAAAGTAGCACTCTGCTTCAAGACCAAAGTTAATGATTTTGTTTCAAATGAAATTCTAGAATATGACAGAATAGATATACACATTTTCAGTTATTTGCCACTCTGGGTTATTCACAGCTCTATTCCTTCATTACTGCCAATAACCTAATGGATTACAGACACATACAGGCAGACACATACATTATACGTGTTCATGTTTAATTTTTCATAAAGAGCAAATCTAGTTTGGTTCTTCACAATTTCAGTATGTACCTAATGGGCTGTCAGAGGTTCAGCAGACTCCTGTTTTCTAAAGCATTTTCCTCTCAATAAGATCTTATAGTTGTGTGGATCTGAGATAAAAATGAGAATAAATGGGGCATCTGGCTGCCTCAGGCAGTGGAGCCTGTGACTCTTGATCTCAGGGGTTGTGGGTTCAGGCCCCACGTTGGATGTAGATTACTTAAAAGAATACATTTTTTTTTTTAATGAGTATAAGTGAGACATGTATATCAGATGTCTTCAAGGAAAGTCATTGACACAACAACAGTGCTTTAACCACTATGACAGCCTAGAAAATAATGCCCTCCTCAACTATTTTAATCAAGACAGAAGGGCACCTGGGTGGCTCAGTTAGTTAAGCGTCTGACTTCGGCTCAGGTCATAATCTCAAGATTTGTGAGTTTGAGCCCCGCGTCGAGCTCTGTGCTGACAGCTCAAGCCTGGAGCCTGCTTCAGATTCTGTGTTTCTCTCTCTCTCACTCTGTCCTCTCCCCTCCCCTGCTCATTCTCGGTCTCTCTCTCTCAAAAATAAACTTAAAAAAAAAAAAAAAAAGAGCTCATACGTCCTTAAATTTAAGAGCAACTGAAAAGCTCAGGGATGAACAGTTTGCCAGCTAAGTCGATCTTAGAAGATAACATAGCATAAATAACAAGAGCTATTACATTAGTTATTGGGACTGACACTTGAAAATATACACAGGCGTTTTCTTTTACTGTTTTACTAGGTCTTCTTTGTTTTTCTTTCTCTTTCTCTTTTCCTCTCCCTCTTGGTCTCTTTCCAGGTATATTTTTACCTTTACCTCCTCTCACCCTCTCTATGATATTGCTCTAATTGATTTTCATACACCCAGCTCACCCCAGGTTCCAAATAAATAAATTTAAAAAATTTTACCGTATTCTACGTAGATTTGTCACATAACCAAACAGTACAGAGACTATAGCCTAGGGACAGTGATGAGAAGTGAGTTGAAAAAAAAGATTTCATTTGTTCCCCACCCCCACAGATGTAAAAGATCTCTCCTTAATACATACTGCAGGCTTTTATTTCCTACACAGGGCTCATACAGCGCTCTGAACTATAAACATGTACACGTGCCCAGTATCAGAGATAGTAAGCTCCCAGACAAAAACCATGTCTTATATATATGTATTCACCATAAGCCTAACACAGTGCCCTGTACCAGATAGGGCAAAACACCTATTTGTTAAATTAGTGAATTACTGAATTAATGGGAATGAAAACAGTTGAGGATGGAGGAGGAGGAGAGGAAAAAAAGCTCAAAGTACACAGCAATGAGAAAGGAAGGAGAGAGGAGGAAAGAAGAAGAATAGAAAAAACTTGTGAAGGCAATCATTTTTGTTAGAATGAACAGGATTACTTTTAAAAACTGCGAGGTGAGAAAAGCCACTGCTATGTATCCAGCATCACAGCAATCAGCACCAGTCATAAACATCAGAAAACACTTCCCATTCCTTGATATTTAAAGTGCGAGCGGCGCACCTGGGTAGCTCAGCCGGATGAGTGTCCAACATTGGTTCCATTCATGATCTCATGGTTTGTGAGTTCAAGTCCCACACTGGGCTTGCTGCTGTCAGCACAAAGCCTGCTTTCGATCCTCTGTTCTCTCTCTCTCTGCCCCTCCCCCACTCACGCACTCTCAAGAATAAATAAAACATTAAAAGATAAATAAATATATACAGTGTGAGAGACTACAGCATTCCTTACATGACATGCTGGGATCTTCTTCAAACCTATAAGATCCTGGGTGATTTATGCATATTAAAGTCTGAGAAGCACCACCCTGCATGCACCCTTCAAGTCCTTTCTGTTGTAGGGAACCTGTGTTTTATTTAAAAGGACCAGTAGCTGAGACTTGAAAAGTCTGATTAGAGCGAAACTAATCATTGTAGTGGGATGTGACCAGCACGTATTTAACTTTATGTATGTATTTAACCTTAGGCGAAGATTTTAATTGCAGAATAATTTGGCCTGGAGGATATACTACAAAACTTTGTAATTAGTCATAAGAATATGATTAAAAGAAACTGAGGGGCGCCTGGTTGGAAGACTATGCAACTCTTGATCTTGGGGTTTTAAGTTTGAGCTCCATGTTGGGTGTAGAGATTACTTTAAAAAAAAAAATCTTTAAAAAAAAAAAGGAGGACACCCAGGTGGCTCAGTAGGTTAAGCATCAGACTTAGGCTCAGGTCATGATCTCAAAGTTTGTGAGTTCAAGCCCTGTATCAGGCTCTGCTGTCAGCACAGAGCCTGCTTCAGATCCTCTGTCCCCATCTCGCTCTGCCCCTCCCTAGCTCACGCTCTCTCAAAAATAAATAAAATTTAAAAATAATTTAAAAATAAAAAAGAAACTGCACTGGGACAGTAACATCCTCAGGAAATAATTTTTGTTCCTTCAGGCCTACCACAGAGCTTGGAATGACAAATGTGGCCAATGTTTCCTGAATGAACAGAATAAATGATTTCTAAAAATCAGATATTTAGGGCTAGAATAATTATGGGGTCACCTGGTCCAACAACCTCATTTTAAAGTTGAGGAAACTCCGGGTACCTGGCTGGCTCCGTAGGTACAGCATGCAATTTTTAACATCTAGGTTGTGAGTTCGAGCCCCAAGTGAGGTGCAGAGGTTACTTAAAAAAATAAAATAAAGATTAGCAACCTAGAAATCCTGAGTGGTTGGACAGCAAGCAGGCTAGAAGATTTAGAAAATACTGGGTCTTGCGTTTTAATTATATTTTTGTTTCTTTCCTAGAAATGAGTTGGAAAGGAGATTTTAAATATTATAATAAAAGGACTGTGGGCTCTGAAAGAAGTGGTAGGGTAAAAAGTGCCAAGGGAGGAAGAGACTAGCAAAAGTAAATAAGGCTGGACAAAACTAATTTTCTGAGCCTAATATATTTTTTTGACAGGCCAATTAATCAACCTAATCTGCCAGAAAATTAATCTGAAGGATTCTCAGAAAAAGAAACATGAACTGCATGAAAATGTTACAAACCAAGGGAGACCGCACATAGCTAACTTAAATCTCCACAGGCTTATTTCCTGTTCAAGTATGACCTCCTGGGATAAGTTTTACTGCAGTGTTCATTACCAGACGACTTTTGGTTTTAAGAGAAGCCAAGGGCAAGTTGGAAATGCAATTCTTAACTAAAACATTGAAAAAAAAAGTGGCTGTTTCCCATTTGTTTGTAATTAGATTGCAGACTCGCAGAGGAAAGACACCAACACAAGCAAAAATACAACGACCCAGTCACGTCCTCAAAACAAATCAACACACCGACTTCACAGCCGGATCCAGCTGTGCAGCATAGGAGCCAGGAATTTATTTTAAGGCAAAGGAGATAGATCAAAAACGGTGAATGCAAGACAAGCCAGATTCTAGTACACCCACCTAAAAAAAGGGGGGGGGGTGACCTAAAATATTTTCTTTCCTTTCAACTTTCAACTAGCAGAAGCCTTTGTAGGAGCCTTGTGAGAAAATCCTTTTGCGAGGATCGTCCCTCAGCTACGCCTGGGTGGAGTGGAAGGGGCGGATAGGCACCGCGAGCTCGCACAGCTTCGACAGGCGCGGGCTCCGGCGGGGGCCCCGGCGGGAGGGGAAGGGGCCGGTCCCGAACCCGGGGAGGCTGGGCCCCCGAGTGATTCATCAGCAGCCGGGAGTTCGCGCGCCTCCTCAGCGGGCGACGCCCAGCATGCCCCACAGCCGCAGATCGGGCCCGTTCGCCCCCCAAACAGCCCCCAACGTCTCCCCGCTCCCCGAGAGACCAGAAGGTAAGGAGGCCGGGGCTGGCGGCTGGCAGACAGCAAGCAACCTCTCCCTCCTCAGCCACCATGGCCGGTGCGACTCCCTGCCTGCGCCTGCAGAGGGACTTCCTGGAAAGCACCAGGCTGGCCGTACCTGACTGGCACCCGCTGGAGCTGCTGACCTTCTTCACAGACCGCGGGGACAGCCTACTCCTCGTTTCCCAGCACCCGTCGGTCCGCCTGAGTCTGCTCCTTGGGAGTTGCCCGGTCCACTCGCCGGCGTCTGCCCCAATCCGACAGCGCACTCGGTGCGGCCAGTTTCCCCCTCCGCCACAGACGCGCGTGCGCACTCCCAGATCCCAGGGCATCCTGGGAGCTGTAGTTTGAGCGAGGAGAGCGACGCTCAGCGCGGATCTTGGTCTTTACAATCTGCAGGACGTTAGAAGTGGCTCCGGATAGCAAGCCTTCGTCCACCCGGGGACAACAATCTCCACTAGTGGAAATATCTACCCTTGACCCTCTGGGGGTCTCTTTGGTATAGATTTCCCCTTTACTTTGACTAAAGAGGCACATGAAGCAGGGCTTGTATTGTGCCCTTATTTGCTAATGCCAGACGCGACATCGAGCCCTATAAACTCATCATGAAAAACTGAAAGAAAACTAGACAAAGGCGAAGGAAGACAGGAGCATAAATCAAGCACATGTCAACTCAAGGGTGTAGTGACCCAAGTGATCTCCTTAGGTATGCAACCAGGGTTGGCGTTGCAGCTATAGCCCCTATATTCTCAAGAAGTTTTGGCCCCAACCTGTCTTCCCATATCAGCCTCAAACTCTCCACCAGGTGGTGAAGCTCAGCTAATAGAAGTGGGAGGGGGAAAAAAAAGTGCTGCTCAAAGTAGAGGACTGGGGCAGATGGGTAGCTTGGAGGGGATGATGAGGAGCGTGGGAATACCTCAGAGGACAGTTCTACTGTGTCGTAGGAAACGGCTGTCTTTTATGCAGGACTCTGTGGAGAGAGAATGGCAATGGCCTTCCATTCGTTCACCGAGTCACTCATTGGTAATTTTCTGGCCTGATCTTCATGACTAAAGCATTCCCAGAGTAATGCTCAGCTTTGATACACCTTCTGTCAAGAATGCAGCCAGAGGCTGCATTGGGTGTCTCAATCGCACCTGGGTGTCTCAATCGGTTGAGCGTCTGACTCTTGATCTCTGCTCAGGACATGATCTCATGGTTTGTGAGTCTGAGCCTGGCATCAGGCTCTGCATTGATAGTGTGGAGTCAGCTTGGGATTCTGTCTCCCTCTCTGCCCCATCCCTGCTTGCTCTCTCTCTCTCTCTCTCTCTCAAAACAAAACAAACTTAAAAAAATGCAGCCAGGAAGAGGACGAAGTGCCTGCTTGAGGTACATTCCAGCCAAACCTATTGTGGAAACCAGCTAATGGTTAAAACTTTCCTGTCATTTACTTCTGCCCTTCAGAGCAGGAAGCACCCTAGGTAAAGTAAACCCTGGAATTTTGTGCAACTAGTACCCATTAATCCCTGAAATGAAGATCACTGATGATTTGGAATTTTTAAGGAAAAAACCCTCGTAAATTGAAATATTCTTAGAAGGCCATCAACATTAGATCTGGTGGCCATTGCATCTTATTCTCTATAGCATCTTAATGTTTATTGACTTCACAAATATCCTTGGAGATAACAGCTTTCTGAAAGCAACTTCCTACAGAATTCAGGTTCAACTAATATTTCTTGAATACTTAATCCACACCAAGCACTGTACCGGCACTTCATTTATAATATTTCATCCAATCCTCAAAATAACCCTACAAAGAATATATGAGTATCCTTCATTTCTACAGGTGAGAAAACTAAGAAAAGTTATTTGCACAAGGTCACACAAACAGTAATTGGAGATCCAGAAATAAAGCACAGATATCAACAATAGCCAAATTATTCAAAGAGCCTAGATGTCCAGCAACTGATGAATGGATAAAGAGGATGTAACACACACACACACACACACACACACACACACACACACACACACAACGGAATACTACCCGACAGTGAAAAAGAATGAAATCTTGCCATTTGCAACAACGCGGATGGAACTGGAGGATATTAAGCTAAGTGAAATATGTCAGTCAGAGAAAGACAGATATCATATGTTTTCACTCATATGTGGAATTTGAGAAACTTAACATAAGACAATGGGGGAAGGGAAAGAAAAAAAGTAGTTACGAACATAGAGGAAGGCAAACCATAAGAGACTCTTAAAATCAGAGAACAAACTGAGGGTTGATGGGGGTGGGGGTATGGGGACAGGCAAAATGGGTGATGGGCATTGAAGAGGGCACTAGTTGGGACTGGGTGTTGTATGTAACTGATGAATCATAGAAATCTACTCCTGAAGCCAAGAGCACACTGTGTACACTGTATGTTAGCTAACTTGAAAATAAATTATTAAAAAAAAAAAAAGAAATGAAGCACAGATATCCTGACTCAAACTCTAGCATGCTTTCCCCTATTGATCAGACTGCTGTCTTCTAAATCTCAACTTGTTTACAATCTTAGCCAAAAAGCTGAGAAGTGATTCTCTTCAAATTCTTTAAGATAATCCATGACCATGTCCATGATATATGAAAAACATTCTCTAACACAGTCCAAGGAGACTGAACTGGATGAGGTGACTCATCGGATCTGGATTAATGTGATAGTTCTATATTTCATTATAAATTAACATATGGGTATTTTGGCTTACCAGCAAGTCTCTTGAGAATCCCTGCAATACCTCTGGGGCATCGCTCCTGGGGAAAGTAACAAAATGGAGTTCCTGAACAAGCAAAGCAGAGGGCTATAGCCATCCAGATATGGTTTAAGAAAGACTTTCTCATAAGGCGCCTGGGTGAATCAGTTGGTTAAGCATCCGATTCTTGATCTTGGTTCAGGTCATGATCCCACAGTTCATGATTTTGGCCAAAGCTGGGTCCTGTGTTGGGCTCTGCACTGATGGTGTGGAGCCTGCTTGAACTTCTGTCTCTCCTTCTCTCTGCCCCTCCTCTGCTTGTGCTCTCTGGCGCTCTCTCTCAAAATAAATACATAAGCTTGAAACAAAAAAGGACTTTCCTCTGCAATATGGCATCTTTTACTTTGATTTTTTTAGGCAGAAAGGCTTTTAATTCAGTGTCTGACTGACTTAATCTATGACACATTCCCTCACTGATCTTCCAATGTATTTTCTGTTAGCTAGATATTCATTCCTTTTATTTATTTTTGAGAGACAGAGAGAGAGCATGAGCACAAGTAGGAAAGGGGCAGAGAGAGCGAGAACTAATCTTTTTTAAAAAAGTGTTTTAATGTTTATTTTTGAGAGAGAGAGAGAGACAGAGTGGGAGCAGGGAAGAGGCAGAGAGAGGGGGAGACAGAATCCGAAGCAATCTTCTGGCTCTGAGCTGTCAGCACATAGCCGGATGCAGGGCTTGAATTCACACGAACTGTGAGATATGACTTGATAGGAAGTCAGATGCTTAACTTGACTTAGCCAGCCAGATGCCTCAAGAGAGAACGAGTCTTAAGCAGATTCCACGCTCAGCCCGGAGCCCAGCAAGGGGCTCAATCTCATGACTGTGAGATCATGACCTGAGCTGAAATCAAGAGTCAGTGGCTTACCACTCAGGCACCCTGCAGGCTATTCATTTTAAACTGTTCCTAACAAATGTCTAAATCTTTAGTTTTTTTTTTTTTTTCTAAAATAATGCAGTTTGGTGCTGGGGTTTTGCTCCATTCTTCAGACAAATATTAATGTATTATAACCACAAGGTTTACAGTCATAAATCTCCTAAACCAATGTGCACTAAATATTACACATGGAATCAGAGGTGTTAAGAATAATGTCCTAGTAGTGAATAAAAGTGTGAAAAATCGAACCTTCCTAACTGCTTCCACTTTTGCTATCATCCATTCCCTGAGGTCTGTCCATCCTGCCAAGTATATTCCCACCCCAAGGTCTTAGCACTACAGAGGAGGATGCTTTTCCTCCCAAATACCGATGGCTCATGCCTCATTTTAATGAGGGTTGTGCTCAAGGTTCACCTCTGAAAGGCCTCCTCTGATCACCTTACCTTGCTTTTTCTCCCCTTTCCTTACTGTCTTCATAGCACTTGTCACTCCCTGATACCATCTGGCTCAGGTACTTAGTGTGAGCTCCTGGAGGACTTCGTGTTGTTTACTCCTCTGTTCTTAGCATCTCCAACAGTGTGTGGCATGGGGTGGATATTCAACAAATACTTGTAAAAAAAAAAAAAAAAAGAATATTGAATCCTCCCCCTTCTCATTTTGGGACAGAGAACAAGAGGCTTTGCCTCTAAGTGCCAGCCAGTGATGTGATGCAGATATAAACACAAGCTGTGAGAGGGTTGGCTCCACAGGACAAGACATAGTGAAGCTGATCCTGAAATGGAGGCAGAGCTCTCTTTTGAAAAGACTATACTTTATGGGTTGCCATTAGTAGCTTACAAGTTAGAAAGACACAATTTTTTAAAAAAATTTTTAATGTTTATTTTTGAAGGCAAGCGGGAGACAGAGCATGAGCGGGGGAAGGGCAGAGACAGACAGAGACACACAATCTGAAGCAGGCTCCAGGCTCTGAGCTGTCAGCACAGAGCCCAATGTCGGGCTCAAACCCACAAACCATGGGATCATGACCTGAACCAAAGTCAGACACTCAACTAACTGAGCCACCCAGATGCCCCAGAAAGACACAATTCTTAAAGAGGAAAAAAAAAAAAAAAAGGAAAAACTTGAAAATTAGATTGACATAAGTAAGTGGAAAGATAAATCCACTGAAGGTCTGTGGTGGATTGAAATATTGTTCCCAAATATTTGGTCTCCTCTAAAGGACAGAACAGCTCTACACACTGCTATGTGACTTGCAGTGCCTCCCTGTAGACACTGTCAGGTTTGGCTATGATCTAGTAATATGTTTTTCCTTCTTTCTTCACACAGATGCAGGTACTGACATGTAACATGGCAAGAAGTAAACTGACATTTAGGTTTGCTTGCTACTAGAGAGACTGAACTAGCCAGAGAGAACTGTTACAGTGCCCATTTAGTGACAGGCAACAGAAATGAAAGTGGTATGGCACCCCTCCCCCACGCAGTTAATCCCACTCTGAATAACGGAAAACAGTAAATTCAGCATACTGCAGAGTACAAATCTGAGACTATTAGGTAAAATATCTGAATAAAGGACAGAGTATGGTTCCTATTAGTTTTCAAGGTTTAATCAGAGTGAATGTGATTGATAAAATGACACTATAATTCTACTTAATGTATTATAAGCCCTAATTGCTGTTTTCTTTAAACCTCCAGCCAGAATAAATCATAAAGCATGTCACACTGAATCAGCATATGCAAATCAATGCCAGCAGCAATTTTCTTATTGTCAAAGGGTTCTTTTAGGAAATAGCTTCCTTGATACACTTAAGTATTTTTTAAAAAACATGTATTTTATAGGAGAGCTCAGAAATCTTAAGCTAAAGATGTAAATATTCATATGTTTACAAATAAACTTGGAACTAAAAGGAAAATATTTCATTCTGGAAGCTTGGAGTTGGTTAAAGTGGGAAGTAGGAATCAAAGAAGACAAACACTATGGTTGGGACATGGAATTTTACAGAAAGGATTCAAGCAAACTCTTCAGTTTGAAATGTCCTTACCTAACACCCACGTCTGTCTGTTAGAAGCCTCCTCATGTTTCATTGTCCATCTCACATGCCTGTTAATCACTCAAACTTCCCTCATGCCATCTGGAATTAATATTGCCGTTCCTCCTATTTCATACCCTATTATGTATGCCTTCATTGGGATGTACTGAATACATACTTCAGCCAAATACCAAAGAACTGGAACTAAAATTTTCAGTTGAAGCCAAGGTTGCTGACAAATATCAGCATGAAATAAACTTTTAGAATACACAAATAAACCTCAAGTTTTATGCCAAAATTTAAATTATTTTATATCTAAAATATTAGTTCTAAAATTGTAAAGTTTAACACTGTATTATAGAAGTAATAATTTCCCAGCACTGTCAGCTGATAGACTCCTACAGACACTGTAGAGTCAAATTCTGCTGATGCAAGAGGATGAATAAGATCCATGTCCTAAAGGGAACCAAATAAGAATTAAACTCTGGTTTAAAATTATGAACACTAGTTACATCAAAAACTTCTACGAAGAACAGTATGATACGATGTAACTTCTATTTATTCTTATATTATGTTTTAAAAAGTGTTTTTGATGTTTATTTATTGAGAGAGAGAGAGAGAGAGACAGCACAAGCAGGGGTGGGGCAGAGAGAGAGGGAGACACACAATCCGAAGCAGGCTCCAGACTCTGACCTGTCAGCACAGAACCTGATACAGGCTCCAATCAATGAACCATGAGATCAGGACCTGAGCTGAAGTTGGATGCTTAACCAACTGAGCCACCCAGGTGCCCCTGTATTATTTAAACTTTTATAAACATTTGTTGACTAAAAAATACATACTGTTGGGGGCACCTGGGTGGCTCAGTCGGTTAAATGTCTGACCGGCTCAGGTAATAATCTCACGATTTGTGAGTTTGAGCCCCATGCTGGGCTCTGTGCTGACGGCTTGGAGCTTGGAGCCTGCTTTGGATTCTGTGTCCCCTTCTCTCTGTCCCTCCCCCATTTGTAATCTTCTCTGTCTCTCAAAAATAAGTAAATGTAAAAAAAAATTAAGAAAAAGTATACTGTTCTTCCTAAGTTACCTAGCTAATGCATTCTCTCTTTATATTTGTAGTTATTGTCAACTGATTTCTGTTTATTTACCTACTTGAAAGTTCTTTTTATAGAATTTTAAAAATAATATTTATTTATTTTGAGAGCACGCCAGCAGGGGAGGGGTAGAGAGAGGAGGACAGAGGATTCAAAGCAGGCTCTGTGCTGACAGGCTGACAGCAGATAGCCAGATGTGGGGCTAGAACTCACAAACCACGAGATCATGACCAGAGCTGAAGTCGGATGTTCAACCGAGTCAGCCAGGTGCCCCTACCTACGTGAAAGTTCTTAATAAATTTTTAATAGTTTTGAATTTATTTTTAAATTAGTTTTGAACATAAAATAAACCTTTCATAATCAGCAACTGTTACTGCATTTTATTTATCCAGGAATTAGTATTCATTTATACTTTGATAGAATTTCGACAAATAATATAGAGATTTTTCACCCAAACTATATCTATAACACCTATCTGTATCTGGAAATGAATGTTCATATAATAATAGCAAATATAAATTACATATTTTGTTCTTATCAGTGGCATTGTTGACTGATTAGATACAAGAATAACCCATATAAATACATAAACATTTACCAGGCTAAAGTTCAAGGATGATGGAAATAATATTGAAGTAAACATTCAAAAAGCTGAGGCCCAAAGCCCAGGACAAATAGGAGATTTGGGACCAAATACCAAGATTCTTTGTTTAATGTGACTTAAGATAGAGTTAGCTTTTAGGCAGGACATTCTCCTTCTCATTAATAGTTAAGCTTTTAGTCAACCCCCAAATCTTCATCTGCACAGATGGCAGTTAAGTCATCTTTTTCCCATTCTATCTTTTGTAGTTTATTTTTTTTTTATTAAAAGTAGGCAACTGTACTGGTAAGTGTATTAAATTTTACTTGATTTCATAATGCTTATACTGTGGCCTGTCAGATATTTTTGAACCTCTCAAAGTATTTCTTGTCCCGCCCAGTGCCCCAGTGGTTGAAGACACGGTTGGTATTCTGTCAGTATCCTATCCAAATTACTGATAAACTGCTGATCAAAACATGTCAAGGAAAGAGCCCTGTGGTGCCTACTAAGCCCTTCTGGTTGACATTCTTCCATACATCAGCATTTATTTATGATCAAGAGTCAAGGTTGTTTAAACCAGTCATTTAACTATTTAGTTTAGCTACTATGCAACCCACATTTCTCAAGGACATTGTGAGACTTTGTCAAATGTCTTGCTGAAAAATACAGTGTGTTCTTTTCCCTGGACTCTCATGATTTCCCATCATTTACTCAAAATGAATCTGTGCTTTGTTTTAAAGATGATTGTTTCACTTCTATGTGCTCAAAAACCACTAAAGCAGATAACACATTTTTCTAAAATTTTGCTCTAGTTTGGTAAGTTCAGTGGTCTACAATTTGGAGAACTCCCACCCCCACCCCCTACATACCTTTTGAGTCATGAAGCTGCCTGATTTTCCTAAATCTGTTCCTTAGGTAGGTTGGGCTCCACAGAGAGCCCAATCTTGTTCAAACACACACATATCTAATTCCTACTGAGGGTATGAACACTGAGGGTATGTGGGGCACTTGCTGGAGGCTGTGGGCATCTGGTCATGTTCCCTGGCTGGTGGGACTAGTGTATGAGTAAGTACTGGGGCAGAGGAGGCGTGAGGCACCATTTCTCATAGCCTTGGGGAGAAGGCTGAATAATCAAACTGAGAGAGGAAGGTCTATAACAGAGTCAAGTCCAGCACAAAACAGACCCCAAAAGTGAAGGAGTTGCTTCAGAAGCCAGACTGCCAAACGCAAAGGAGGGCACCCAAAAAGCAGAGCAGGTACAAACAAGTTGAAACATCAAGGAAATCACAAGGAGCAGAACTAAATGAGAGGGCATGTCGGGAGTAACTCCTGAGTCAGCTCTGTCTTGTTTATATTCAATTACTGGAGTGCTGACAGGGGGCCTGTTTGCCAGAAGGAATGGACAGCAGGAACACACAAAAAAAGTAAGATGTAGTCCTGCTTAAATTCCCGACAATGTCAGCATAACAGACAACTTTGTTGGTATTAATACCCGTGGACATTTAAGTTACAATTTAGTATTGTAATACATAAGTGCCTTCTATATGTCAGGCACTGTCCTAAGTGTTTTACACATTAATCCTTATAATGTACCACTGTTACTACTGTCCAGTATGATTATGATTCCTGTTTTACAGGCGAAGAAACTGAGATAGAAGATTTACGGGAATTCACACAACTAACAGAAGTGAGATTTGAACTAGGCCAGTCTGACTTCAAAGAGTATACTTGTAACTCCTATTCATCACAGCCCCACGAAGAAATCCTTAAACAAAATAATTACTATACTTCCTTGTGCACAAGGAGGTGTGGAACAGCAAATACAGAAAGTAGACATCCGTCTTCTGTGCTTCTTCTTGGACTTTTCCTCTAAGTGACAAAGAGGGCAGAGTTCAGCAGCAGTGCAGAAGGGTTTTCTTGTTTTTCCAGGGCAAACCATTACAATCTAACTTTATTATTTTTAGTGTTTGTGTTATCAATCCCAGCATAGCTTAAAAAACTAAACTCAAAGTTAAAAAATTCAAGGTAAAACAATGAGCCCATTGGGATTATCTATATTCCTGCTCCCATTCATTCTAACAAATTTTAACTGTTTAGCNAACAGACAACTTTGTTGGCATTAATACCCGTGGACATTTAAGTTACAATTTAGTATTGTAATACATAAGTGCCTTCTATATGTCAGGCACTGTCCTAAGTGTTTTACACATTAATCCTTATAATGTACCACTGTTACTACTGTCCAGTATGATTATGATTCCTGTTTTACAGGCGAAGAAACTGAGATAGAAGATTTACAGGAATTCACACAACTAACAGAAGTGAGATTTGAACTAGGCCAGTCTGACTTCAAAGAGTATACTTGTAACTCCTATTCATCACAGCCCCACGAAGAAATCCTTAAACAAAATAATTACTATACTTCCTTGTGCACAAGGAGGTGTGGAACAGCAAATACAGAAAGTAGACATCCGTCTTCTGTGCTTCTTCTTGGACTTTTCCTCTAAGTGACAAAGAGGGCAGAGTTCAGCAGCAGTGCAGAAGGGTTTTCTTGTTTTTCCAGGGCAAACCATTACAATCTAACTTTATTATTTTTAGTGTTTGTGTTATCAATCCCAGCATAGCTTAAAAAACTAAACTCAAAGTTAAAAAATTCAAGGTAAAACAATGAGCCCATTGGGATTATCTATATTCCTGCTCCCATTCATTCTAACAAATTTTAACTGTTTAGCCAAATATGTGCATATTGTTTCAATAATGAGTTCTCCTTTCTGTCTCTGGCTACTCCTCATTGTCTATCTAATTCTTATCTTCTTTATATTAGAGACACTTCATAGTCCTTTCTCCAAATGGACTCATTTAATATGAAAACATGGTGACAACTGTTCATTTTAAAAAGATGTGTCTAAAAATTAGCCAGATTAAATCAGTCTTTACTTTCATTTTAAAAGGAAAGTTTATTAATTCCTAATGTTGTGTACATTTTCACTTGGAAGCTTCATTCCGGACATAAACGAATGCATTATATCTCTGAAAGCAGAAAGATTTTGATGAGTTAAAACACTATATGTTTATCCTAGCATTAGGTCTGGCTGGCTAATTCCAAAGGGTCAAACACTGCAACCTATTTGTGTCAGCCTGGACTCTTATTAATTATCAGGGTGAAAAGATTTCACACTTCATACATTTTGCTTTATCACACACTTATTTCCCACAATGTTCAGTTTCATATTTGAAAGGCAAATTAGTCTTTAATTCCCTAATGAATATACTATCTACCTTTGATTGAAAAGTTTCAAAATGAAAAGTGAAACTGTGAATTTTTCAATAACTGCTTAGACAAATAAATGTTGCCAATATAAGTTTAAACAGTTTACAAAGCATTATATCCTTTGTTCTCTTCAAAACAATACAGATAGACATAAAGTCACACATTACAGGCATCCAAACTGGTAAGATATTACAGACTGGTGGCATGCAAATATTTTACATTTTTAAATGCAATGAAAAATGCTGCTTGTTTTCCTTGAACAGATGAAACAAAATTAAGATAAAGGTTTAATTAAAATATAAATATCATTCCACAAATTTAGTGGGTTTTTTAAAAACCAAAATGGCAGAGATAAGAATTTTAAGTCAGAATAATTTCTTTCTTAACTAAAGATTGTCACTGGCAATGTTTGGTACTAAAACAAAATTTCCATAAGAAGCACATTCTCTATTCATCACATTTCACCACATGGCCAAGTCCTATCTATTTGCATTTAGATTATCAATGGGAACTTTTAAATCTTGGGCCAACTTCTCTCAATTGCACAGTGCATTTCTGATTGGCTTCTCATTGTTATCCAGTTAATATGTGCTCAGAAACACACACACACACACACACACACACACACACAATTAAATAAAAGTCTATGAAAGACATGCTGTGTTTACTGTGCTCAGTTTCCTTCTTTGCATTTCCTCCTCTTCCTCACCAATTTTGAGGAGAAACTACTATACATTTAAAAATCTCCTTTCAGAAAAGGCTGCTCCTTCAGAACTATTCTGAAAACAGTAAAAACCACTGATGAGGAACAGGTATTATCTGTGGAATGTTCTGGACAAAGCCTTCTGAAGACAGATGGAGTTGCAATGGAGGCATTATTCACACACATTCGGAGGCAATGGCAACTTCAGAATCACAGGATTCTTGTAACCTCTGGGAGATGGAAGCGACCTTAGAGAGCATCTAATCCATCTACTTCATTTCACAGATGAAATGAAGACAAGATAGATGGAAAGTCTTGCCCAAAGTCACACAGCTGATATCTGAATCACTACTGTCTTCTAAGTATCACATGATGGAAAATGGAGCATAATTCTTGTGGGGCAGAGGACAATTCAATCCAAGCAACATTTATAAAGCACCTGTTATATACAAAGCACCTCACTAGATGCTACTGAAGACACAAAGGTTGATGAGAGTCCCTGTTTCCACGTGCTTATGAAAAGTCCTGTGAGGCCATGTTTCAGTATCTTTCTTAGCACAAAAATACTGACTAGAGCTAAGGTTGCTGGTGATAACAAGGCAACTGATCTCACGGGTGACACTTTCTCCCCTTCACTACCAGGGCTTAAGCCTGCCATGCAGCTGCTAGAAGCTTACGGACAATCTTCTTTTCGTAGGTCTCATGTCACACCTCAAGTCATAGTCTCTCCTGTGGTGACAAAGCTTGTTTGGAGGGCAGCAGTGCCCCAAACCTTCCCCTCAATTCTTAATCACTGTTTCCTCCCCCACTTGTGTCCAGCCTTAGACTCACCTCAAGGGCCCTGACCATGTCCTAGCGTACTGCCAAAATGACCCAAGAAAATGCTCTACCACACACATCACTGGTATGTAACACCCACCCATCCATCAACTAACTCTCCCACTTCCATGTTAAAAATAAGATAATTCCAGTCCCCTATGTCATACCCATGCTGTGATTCCTCACACTCAATGGTCAGAAGAAAATACAACAGATTTAAGAGGCAGTGAAAACTATTAGTGAATAGATGATGAAAATGATCTCCCACTTTTGTATAGCCCTTTCCAGTAGAGTGTTTTCATCCCATTATCTGATTATATTCTCACCACAACTCTGTGAGGTAGTTAGTGAAGGTATTATTCCCACTATAATATAGCTGAAGAATCTTAGGCTTGAGAGACTAAGTGGCTTGCCCCAAAGTCACCCAGCTAAGAAAGTGTGGAGCCAAGTGTCCGGGTTCCTTGACTCCAAATCCAGTGCTCTTCCCCCTATGTAGTCTATAATTGTCAGGCAATTGAATGAATTGCCCAGGATTATATACCTGCTAAGTGTTGGTGATGGGATTAGGAGTCAGTCTCCAAGTTGGGTAGTACGGTGCCCTGCCACCATACCAACGAACAGAGCCAGTGTGCTCAAAACGACTACCATGGAAGATGTCAGAGAAAAGTCCAGGCTCCTTCACCCTCTCCCAAGTCAATGATGCATCACAAAACTGGGATAGCTTCCGTTAAGTGTATGGCCTTCCTAGAACAGTACCCAGAGCCAGGTTACAAGTTTAAACTTTGAAACCCTCCCTCCCTCCATCTACTGGGTGTTTCATCCTTGCTGCTATGGGCAGATGGGAAGGAGGTAAGCTGAGCAGAGCTTGCTTCTCTCCTTAAACCAATTAAGATCTTTAACTACCATCTTCCTTCCCCACCTCACTCGGTCCCTCCATCTAATAACCTCTGAACCACAAAACAAAATTCAATCTAATCTAGAGGTGGGAGCAAGAAAACCATAAATCCATCCTGAGGTTTGGGGTACTTTTCTCTCTCAAGCTTGTTACCAGATGGCTTGACCACGTGATCTCCATCCAGCAGGCTCAGCCTGATGCTGCCAAGAGCTCTCACACCTTTCCTTTGCATGTGTCCCAAGCCTTTAGCTTTGAGGGTGGCTTGGTATGTGGCATGGATATTTGAAATGAGTAGCAATGAAGGGAACCTGCTACCTGGAAGGTGGAGCTAAAACATTTCTTCTTCCTTTTCTGCTCATTAAAATGAAAATAGCTGTGATTGCATCATTAGTTGCAGAGCAGAAGGAAGCTTCAGGATCATGACTGAAAAGCTGACACCAGAAATAATTCCAACTCAGTAGAAGTAACAACATAGCACAGAACCCAGTATTCCCCACTTACTGCCCCCTGCCCATTTCTGTTGATGGTATCAATACTTCAACTAAAGATAGCATCCACTTTGCAAAAAGGCACTCTACCCCTCAAGCCCAGAAACATATATCAAATTGCATTAACCCAGAGTTCTTAAACTTCATGTCTCCTTTACAGTGCCTGGGAGAGGGCCAAGTACATCATACCCCTGAAAAAAGCAAATATCCACAAACTCTTTTGTAAATTTAAAGGGCTATTTTACATTTAAAACATGCCAGTTTCAAGTTTGAGGGTCTGAAATGTTCTCATGGTAGTTCTTCAGAGCACACTGGCTTCCCTAATGCTGGTGCCCTGCCAGGGGCCACGTTGCTGTCTGGAAGAGAAGCAGCTGTTCTTTTGGTTTGGTGTACCAGGCTTCCCTTAGGGAAATTGTTTAGAGGAGTACAGGCATTGGGATGATTTCGGAGTTTTTAAATGGAGATGGGCTGCATGCTCTAAGACCGGTGAGCTGCACATGCCCCGCTAGTCTGGTGATTATCTAACCCAGGCCCACGGCAGCTCCAAGAAGGGTAAGGGAAGAGGGACTGGGAGACAGCATCTCCCTTCAATCAAGCGTCCAGCTTCAGCCAAATACCACTTATAGTATTTGGTGATTTTTATGTACAAAATATTTATTTACAGCTTACCCTATCCAGATGGAAGGAAGGGGCTTACTCATGTTGATGAAGATGAAAAGTGCTTCCACTTACACACTTTAGGCATATAAAGAGTTTTGGTGCCAGAACAATAAAATGATTTCCAGGCTTCTAATATTTATTTCCTAAGAGTGATCTTCCATACGTGCTGTGAAATTTGGTGTTTGGCGACCCAAGCTGCAAACTCCAGGGAGTGATTTGCATTGAACCTGGGCCTGCAGCAGTGCTAAAAAGGACAAGGGAAATGGAGCTGGGGGGAGAGCATCTCCCTTCAATCAGTGGTCCAGATGTAGCCACATACCTCGTTACATATTTATATAGGTGGCCACACACACTCACATACACACGCACATACACGCATGCACACGTTTATTTACATTATGCCCTACCAAGATGAAAGGGATTTAACCATGCTAACGAGGATAAAACAGCTTCTGTTTTACGCTTCGGGCAGATGGGGAGATGTAGTGCTGGACTAGTTAGTTATATGATCTCTAGACTTTTAAAATTCTCTCCTAAAGTTATCTTCCACATATGCTGTGATGGGTGTTGGTGATAGGGGCCTGCAGGTCCTGATGAGTGATCAGACACTGGCATGGGCTTCTACAGGTCTAAAAGGGGAAAGGAGGTGGTGTGCGGAGAGAATTATCTCCCTTCAATCAGTTGTCCAGATGTTGCCAAATATCTCGACATGGTATTTGGCAAAATGCATACATATAAAAATACTGTATATACATTATGCCCCACCATGATGGATGGTAAGGGATTAGTCATGCTCAGGATTGTGAAATGGGGACATGAAGTGCTAATGAAATGATTTACAGGCTCCCAAAAATGTAAGTTTATCTTCTAATAGTTATCTTTAATATGTGAATACTCATGGAAAAGTCACCTTTCAAGTTATTTTAAAAACACAGGTAATGATAAGACAAACTGTTTGTCATAAATATTTGATTTTATAAACTCTATTACATGTGACCCAACTATTTCACAAGCTAAAAACAGGGCTAAGTGTTAGTAATATCCCACTATCTTGCTTTAATACTTTCCACAACCATAGCATAAAATTCTGACTTTTTTTTCTTGCTTTCTGCCAAGGTTTGTCAGGAACTGCTTTAGCTCCCAGTCCATAGCACCTTGGAGCTTCAGTGAACACTCTGTAGGATATAAGATTTCTCAGAGGTGAAGGCAAGAAAGAGTGAATGAGAAAAGAAAGGAAAAAGTCTCACTTGAAGGGCATGTCAGGGACTCAGCACTTACAATATATCTGCAACAAATCTAAAGGGATACATAAAGACACTTAAGAGGAAGAATCTTCTCTTTGGCAACATGGTAACCAAAACATACGAATACAAAAAATGAACTGTGGGCATGCTGGTGAATGTTTAAAAAGGGTGGAAACACCTGATCTATAACATTTGTTCACCTCCATAGAAGTACTCCTACCGCAGCCAATTTCAAACCGTCAACAAGAAGTTGCAAACTTCTGAGTTGGGAAAAGATGCACAAAAGCACATCATTATACAGTATTTCTTCCATACAGACACAGTAGACATGAATAATCTTGAGAGCAGAGAAAATGGTAAAATGCATTTTTTCAGTATTACTTTTGTTTTTAAAATAGTTTAACTAATTGTAGGTACATGCCATTCAATTTTTAGTAATGGCTACATTTAACAAGTGTGCAAAATTCTTGAAATAATCATTGGTAAGCCTGTATGAGCTGGCTCCAACATGCCACACCTAAATGAGTAAGAAGGAAGGAAAAATCAAACTGAAAGCCATCAAATGGTACTTACTATGCTTTTTATATAGAGAGATAAAGCTAATTAAAGGAATTTTAGGATTTCAAATGTGTCAACATGTTCTGCTCATTGTTCCCTCAAAAAAATGTAAAATATTGTCAAGAAAATGAGATATTTCAAAGGATTTTAGATATATAATACAGATACTTCTAAGCAGGTAACTGTCCAATTTTAGGAAGGCTATCTCTCCTGACTAGATTCCATGTGTTTTACAAGCTAACTCGAATCATACAAGCATTGTTTTCCCATTAACTTGTTTTACTACTGTCAAGCAACTCGAGAGCACTCAATTACTAAACAAATTCTGACTTGGGCCCATCTTCTGCCTGAGTCAGCAATGTCTTTATCTCCAAGTATCACCAGCACAAGGGATGTCACCTGTACAAGTCTCAGAATTTCAGAGCAAAGAAGAAAAAAAGAGAAAGAGTTAGAAGGGAGAGGAGAAGAGAGGGAGAGAGGGTGAAGTGCCCAAGGCAGGGTCAGAAGCCACCAGGAACAGCCTCAGCCACTGAGTGTCATCAAAGGCACATGAGCTTGAGCCCAAGGCTACAGACACATGTTTCCTTCACTTAGGATCACACTGCTGCACTGCTAGATGAAAAGTTAATGCACACAACCACTCAAGCATCCCAGCTGTACTTTCACAGGCTTTGTCCTTGAGATGACAAACATCTGGGTAAGTGACAATTCACATTTTTTCCTGATATGTGCAAATGTCTAGATGGATCACGCCATATGGACAAATGTCTGTATAATTAACTTGAACGTTCACAGGTCATTCTGTGATCTTGCTACATGAAAGATAAAGCAATAAATGCTTCTAAACTTTGCCAAAATGATACAATCATCTGTATCCAACAACTCTAAGGTGCAATTATTATTATTTTATTTAGGAATGTGCTGTGTTAAAAGCCACCCTCTTACTAAAATTTAAAAACTTCCCGTCATGTCTGGAAAAGTTTAAAACAGCTTTGTAAAAAATTATCTAGTAGATCGAATTTATGTTGACTCATCAGTAAAGGTAGGTGTGCAAATTAAGTTTGCTGCCTATAAGTCTGCTTTGAAGACTATTCATGGGTTAATATTTTATACTTATTGGCTAATGCTGTGTTAAAGTATCATTATTCTGCCTTGCTTTTATGAAGATGACACCAATGAAATTCAAACAGTAGGACACGTGTATTTAGTGCACTTCTTCAAACAGCAGGGCAAGTGCGTTTGGTGCTTTTCCTGGAGCTAGGGGAGAATTTGTGCTCAGTCAGTCACATGTTCTCACCCAGTGAAAGATTGGCAATACTAACTTCTTATGTGGTCAGAAGAATACTTCTGATGTACTTAGCCTAACTCAAAGCTATGCATGTAAACAGAGATAGGCCTTATAGTAATCACAGTTACAAATACATTTATATACTAAATTCCTTTCAGTGATTTAAAAAAAAAAAAAAGTTCATGTAAGAAAGCCAGACAACCCAATGTGAAAGTGGTTAAATCATTTTCCATTGCTGTTACCCACTAAGATCTGCTTAAGTCCACTGGTGCAAGTGCCAGAGGTGCCCGTGAGCAAATGAAACAATTGTACATATTAAAAAATCCAAGATAAATAAGTAGTGCTAAAAAAGAACAACAAACTATGAGCTGTGTGGTTAATGGAAATGAACAACCTTTGATAATATGGTCCTGATGGGGAAGGAAAATAGTTTTTGCTTCCTTATTTTTAGTTGGCCTCCATGGTGAACCTTTGCCTCCTTTCATGGAAGTTTACCTTCGGTCTCCTTCAACTCGCTTTTTACGAACTGGGTAAGAAATAAAGAAAAAAAAGAAAGACAAAATTTAAAAGATAAATTGACGGAATAGTACTTAAGTTCCAGACAAAGAACATTTACCACACAGAAGAGCAATCCCACACATCTAAGGAAAGAGCGCGATCTTAAATTTCAAAACTCAATTACCCAATAGATGATGTAAATGGAAATGATGTAATAATCTAGTGTCGTGTGGAATTTACATTTGAATAAAGTTATGTCTGATATTTGGGAACTTGGATATGAGAAATTCCTATGGAGTAGAAGGTCCAGAATAGACCCATGGAACAGTGATCTTCTGGATGTTTCCATCATCATTTATCTATAGCACATCTCAGCCCCTGTGCAACCAGGGGCTTTAACTCCCCAGGACGACACATTCCCAATCCATGAATTCTGCTTGTGGCTTGAAGACCAGTCGGAGTTGCAAACAGATGTTCAAAGTTTTTAAATCTGTTTTAAATAAAAACTCTCAATTATCCACCTTCAAGGAAGGAGTGATTCAGATAGCAGGTAAACCCAGAGATTAAGGTTCCCTTAAGCGGGTGCTTAGTATCAAAAACTGTTGCCCTGACTGGCCATTCCCAGTTTCTGCAACCCATTGCCTGGTCTCACCTCTCTACCTGCAGGCTTGTCTGGTGCATAGGAAGAGGGCTACTCTAACTATCCTGGATTAGGCAAAAAGGTGCATGGCTGTGGTCCTGCCCTAACCCTCCACTTTAAATAGCCCAGCCTGCAGAAAGTTAGACAAAAGCTATTACTGACAGCTACCACTCCTGGGCTCAAAATCACTTCTCCACTTGCTTCAAGCCTCTTGTTTTGCCTGTTTCTCTTTGGTTTCATGTTGTTCAGCTGTGGACTCCATGTGATTTTCCCAGATGTCTTCCAAGAGCTGCCTCTACTGTCCCCCAAAGCCCTGTTTACTAGGCTCCCCCTTAACCTCCTCTTCTCCAACCCAGCAGCAAGCACTGCCATATGCCTGGCCAGCCTCTGGAGGCCACACACCAAACCCCAGCTGGGCCTCAGCATCTTGGGTAAGCATGTCTGGGCAGGGAAATGGACACGAATCCTCACCTGCCCCCTTCTGGTTCTAACCCTTGGTTTCTGTCCTGTCTGTCATCTGAATCCAACCTGTGGCCAGCACTCTACTTAGTATGCTGTGCCCAGTTCCTGTCCAAGGTCTGGCATTCTGTCCCTGAAACTCAAACTGAGGACTGAGTTCTGCTACTGGCCGACTGCTTGTCAAGTGACTGCTCGCTGGATGTCCTTTCACCATGCTGCTTCAGGTGACCGAGCCATGTCCAGACCAAGCCTTCTCAATCTGTCCCATTCTGAGCTCTGGTTGACCAGGATATGCCCCCTCTCATCCTAACAGAAGAAATGTCACAGATCCTCAGCAAAGAGTAGGCAGCAGGTAAAAATGAAAGAGGGGCTAACTGAAAGAACTACTTCTAAGTTTAATCTTATAACATAGCTCCATTAGTTTACTTCACATGGAAATCACCAGAGTATCAGACATTTGAATCCAAATGCATAGTCAGAAGTCAAAATTAAGTGAACTGGGAATCTCCACGTCACTGCATCCATCTTATGGTGCAGATAATAACATAGGGTGATTACATGTAAGAAGTAAAGGAGAACCAAACATAAAGGAAACCAAGCAAAACTCAAAGGTTATCTGGAAAAAAAAGAATAGTTCTTTTTGAGAAAATGCTACAATAAAACTGAGACACTGTGAAGCTGATGAGAATTCCTAGGATAATGTAGTAATGCGTCTTTGATCAAGGGCTGACACCAAGGCCAGTGGAATGACGTCTGTGCGATGTTGTATCTGAAGTGGAGAAAGAAATGGTCATTGAGCTCTTCTAATTGCTAACAGCACACAGTAGGGCTGCATTACCCAGGTCATTATTCTTGGTGATGGCAGCTGCCACCCTTGTTCGAGGCCCTTGCTTGGTAAACTGATATCCAAACTTGAGGATCCTTGAATTCTCCTCGAGCATCTGGGCAATTTCCATCTCCACAGCTGTCCCCAACTGCTGCCTCTGGTTGCAGGTGCAGACACATACACAGAATGACCAAGAAGGACAAGGAAACAGTTACTTGCATGGAAAAGATGTACAGCTACTTGCTGGACAAAAAGGTAAAGGGGCAGGGGCACCTGGGTGGCTCAGTTGGTTTAAGCGCCTGATTTTGGCTCCTGTCATGATCTTGCAGTCCATGAGTTCGAGCTCCACATTGGGCTCTGTGCTGGCAGCTCAGAGCCTGGAGCCTGCTTTGGAGTCTGTGTCTCCCTCTCTCTGCCCCTCCCCTGCTCACGCTCTGTCTCTCTCTCTCAAAAATAAACAAACATTAAAAGAAATTTTTTTAAAGGTAAAGGGGCAAAAGTTTCATGTTGAAAGGAATAAAGTAACTTGAGATATTTTCTCCCTTTCAGTCACTTGAGACCTGCTCCTTGTCTAGAAGCAAAACCCAACAGATAGCCCAATCTGCTGGCGTGCTAAATAGAAAAGATGAAGCAAATGACTTACAAAGGAAAAGATGTTTCCAATTTACCCCAGTTTCTGTGGCTTAGTGTTTTAAATTAAAAAAAATTTTTTTAATTTTTTTTTTTAATTTTTGAGAGAGAGAGAGAGAAAGAGCATGAATGGGGTGGGCAGAGAAAGAGGGAGGCACAGAATGTGAAGCAGGCTCCAGGCTCTGAGCTGTCAGCACAAAACCTGATGCAGGGTCCAAACCCATGAACCATGAGACCATGACCTGAGCCGAAGTTGGACACTTAACTGACTGAGCCACCCAGGCGCCCCTAAATAAAGAGTGTTATAAAATAGTGAAACTATCTTACAGCAATCAATCCAATTACTGAATTTTTTATTCTGGGATCTATGTCCAAAATTAATCAAAGATCATCTGCNCTGCTGGCGTTAAATAGAAAAGATGAAGCAAATGACTTACAAAGGAAAAGATGTTTCCAATTTACCCCAGTTTCTGTGGCTTAGTGTTTTAAATAAAAAAATTTTTTTTTAATTTTTTTTTTTAATTTTTGAGAGAGAGAGAAAGAGCATGAATGGGGTGGGCAGAGAAAGAGGGAGACACAGAATGTGAAGCAGGCTCCAGGCTCTGAGCTGTCAGCACAAAACCTGATGCAGGGTCCAAACCCATGAACCATGAGACCATGACCTGAGCCGAAGTTGGACACTTAACTGACTGAGCCACCCAGGCGCCCCTAAATAAAGAGTGTTATAAAATAGTGAAACTATCTTACAGCAATCAATCCAATTACTGAATTTTTTATTCTGGGATCTATGTCCAAAATTAATCAAAGATCATCTGCCGGATGGTCATTCTTGTTCAGCAGAGTCTCACTGGGAGATCCCAAAGAAACTTCATTGTGGTTTGAACCATGGGCAGGTGAATTATCAAACTCTGAAGTTTGGTATTGGGTTATTGGGCTGTAGAAAAATCCCCAAGTTTTTTAAGTTTGGTGGGAGCAGGCTTCTTGTTTTGTGTGTGTGTTTGTTTTTTAAGTTGAGATAAAAATTAAGTTAATTTTTAATTTTTAATTAAAAAAATTAAAAGAATTAAAGGTAGAATTTTTTTTAATGGCATATAAATAATAGGAAACTAAAATTAATCAAGATTTAATTAACAGTTAATAAAAATATAATTTAATTTTTCCATAATATAGTTATTAAAAGTTTTAATTAAAAAGTGCAGGCTCATTTAGAAAAAGCAAACAAAAAGTGCATAAAATACAAAAGCCCCTTTCCCCCGGTATTTCCATTCCCCTTTGAGAAAGCCCATTTGGCATATGGCATATAGTCTTTTAAAACACTTTCTATGCATTCGTATGTCTACATAATCATAGTATGTCTATTTTTTCACATAAATGGATTATACCAGCATATTGTTCTGAAATGTGTTTTTTTCATTTAACATTAAGAACACCTTTTCATGGGTAAATATACATGTCTCTCATACTTATAAACAGCTGTCCAGTACTCCATTGTGGTGAAGGAGAATAACTTATTTAGCTAGGTCTTACTGTTACATTGCTTTCCATTTCTACTATTCTAAACAATGCTGCAGTGACCTTCCCTCACACACATAGCATATCCGGCATTTCTGTAAGTGTGCCTATACGGCAATTCAGAGCTGGGTACAAGAGTAAGCATGTTTCAAATTCTGATGTTTGTGACTTATCCTCAAAAATATGACAATCTGTACTCTAATAGTGTTTGAGATTTACTGTTTTCCCCACCCTGGGCATCATGGAATATTATGAATTTTTTTCATCTTTGTCAATCTAATAGGTGAAGATGTATATTTTACTCATATTTATTTAATTGCTTTAATTTGCATTTCTCAAATTATGAATAAGAACAATGAATTTTCTTATTCATTTGTATTTCTATTTTTGGAAACTACCAGTCTCTCATTTGCACGCGTGCACACACACACACACACACACACACATATTTATTTATTTTTACCACTTATGGTTCTTGTGTTTGTTTTCTTATTGATTTTTAAGTTTCTCATATATTAGGAAATTAGCCTTTTGTCAAACGTGTTGTGAAAATACTTTG
Organism: Crocuta crocuta; assembly: GCF_008692635.1. Lineage (NCBI taxonomy): Eukaryota > Metazoa > Chordata > Mammalia > Carnivora > Hyaenidae > Crocuta > Crocuta crocuta. Next base: position 2,935,109 of record NW_027530019.1, read on the forward strand.
TTCAGTTTGTCTTTTGCCTTTCCTCTTGATTACTATAAAGACCTTTTAAAATTTTCATATGGCTAAATTTATCAATCTCCTAGATTTTATGTCATGTTTAAGAAGGCTCTTCCGATTTTTCTACCAGAAATTCTTCTGATTTCTTACATTTGTTTTATGATTTCATATATTTTCATATTTAAATCATTTCACCTGGAATGAATTTTAGTACAAGAATTAAGATAAAGCCTCAATGTAATATTGTTCCAAACTATCTTTTGCTTTATCCTTTCTGCACTGACTTTGCTGCCACATTCTCAGGTGTACTTGGATGGGTTTCTGGATCCAGAGCTCCATGGAGCCACTGCTCTACCAAGTCTTTTTCTGTGCCAGCAGCATGCAATTTTGATTACTTTATTATATTTTAAAAATATACCTTTTAGATTTGGAAAATTTAAGTACTGAACAGATGAAGGAGAAAAGTTTAGGAAGAAACTTTTGTGTCCTAGGCAGTCCTCAGATCTCTTTGCTCCTTTTCTTTCTTTTCATCCAGCAACTTGTCAAACCAGTCTCTCCCCAAGAAATTAACAAAATGTGGTATTTCCAGTCCAACAATAACAACTCTGGGTATCCACAGTATAGAGATTAGTGTTCTAAGCTAATGGGAGGGACAGGCAGCAAAAAAGAGATCCTGACCTCATAGTTCCCTGAACAACTTTAGCTCATGACATGCCTTATTTAGAACAGTGGGGATGCATTAAGGATTGAGACCTGAGCTAAGGTTGGGGCTGCCATTGCTATAACTTATGCCCCTGAAAGGGGCCAGGTGGTGCTATCCAACGGCAGAAGGGTGGATGTGGCTGTGGCTGACAGGGAGGGATGACCTTAAAGTCCCTTTACTCCCCCTCACAAATCTCAAACGCAGAGTCCTGCGCTTGGGTGACATGCAGGCCTTGCCCGTCAGCATGGGCATGCTGATGGCTATATAAGGGATGTAGGAGCTGCAGAAAATTATACGGGGAAGGAGCATATAAACGAAAGGAGAAAGTAATGTAACATAAGGCATCTTTCTTTCTCAGCCTGAGTCATTTTATTTGAAGTCTTTTGTGTTACATAAACCCAGGGTAACAAATGGCGGCCAAAATTTCTTATACTTTGTATACGTTTCCCCTTTGTAAGTCGTTAAATACAAAGAAGAAAATAAATAAAAGTTAAGCATACATTTCTTCTGTTGTCTTTTTAAAATAACCTTTCTTCTTTACTCAAAGTTATTGAGCAGTCACCCATCTGTTTCATGAATATGCATCACTGATCGTTCTTCTCACAGGGGGCATCTGATTAAATCATTACATATTCACCTGGAGCTTGGCCACAGCAGCCTGCCCCAGGGATGGCTTCTCAGCAGGCCAGCAATCTGGGGCAGCTGCCTGCTGCAAGGATGCTAAATTGGTCTCAGTTGCAGGTCCTGCTTGAGGAAACTGTCTTACAGATTATTTCAAACCCTTCATTATATAGATGAAGAAACAGAGGTCTATTTCTAATAGTCTATTAGTCAATAAACAAAATCTGGATGGAAGACAAGCTCTGACTCTGAATTTCCTCTTTCTTGGAATAAAGCAAAGAATTTTTACAGTTGCTCTAAAAAGTCTCAATCCTCTTTCTTTTTCTTATCTTCCCTTCCTCTTGCCCTTCTTTCCTATCCTCCCTCTCGTCACAAGTAAAAAGAAGCTATTTTGGAGGCATGTTGGGGAATAAGTTTGAAAAATTACACAGTTTTACTCTAGATGACTGAGGAATGATGAGAAGGTTGATGATTTAAAGGGGTTTAAGCGGGGCACCTGGGTGGCTCAGTCAGCTAAGCGTCTGACTTAATTTCAGCTCAGGTCGTGATCTCACAGTTCATGAGATGGAGCCCTGTGTAGGGCTCTGTGCTGACAGTGTGGAGTCTTCTTGAGACTCTCTCTCTCCTTCCTACTCTGCCCCTCCCCCATTCACTCTTTCTCAAAATAAATAAATATTTTTTTAAAAAGTACTTTATAGGATGCCTGAGTGGTTCAGTTGGTTAAGCATCTGATTTTGGTCAGGTCATGATCTCATGGTTCGTGGATCGAAGCCCCATGTCGGGCTTTGTGCTGACAGCTCAGAGCCTGGAGCCTGCTTCAGATTCTGTGTCTCACTCTCTCTCTGCCCCTCCCTGGCTCATGCACTCTCTCTCTCTCAAAAGTAAATAAAAACATCAAAAAAGGAAATAAAAAAGGACTTTATCTAAAAAAAATTAATAAAGGGGATTTAAGAGAGCAAATTCGGGTTTTGTACTTCAGGGTCATCTTCACACGCATTATAAAAAGCTGCTTTAGGGGTGCCTGGGGAGCTTAGTTGGTTGAGGTACCAACTTCAGCTCAGGTCGAGATCTCACGGGTATAAGCCCTGAATCAGGCTCGGGGTCACTGCTGTCATCATGGAGCCTGCTCTGGATCCTCTGTCCCCTTCTCTCTCCAAAATGAATAAACATTTAAAATTAAAAAAAAAACAAAATAAAAAAAATAAAAAGCTGCTCTTTCTCAAAGTTCAGGATTCCATTTCATTTATTAGGTGTAGGGTTGCCAGATTTAGCAAATAAAAATATAGGACACCTAGTTATATTTGAATTTTGATTGATAATCATAAATAATTTTAATAAAAATAAATATATATATATCTTAGGATGGCATATCTCAAGTATTTCATGATACATACTTATACCAAAAACTATGTGTTGTTTATCTGAAATTCAAATTTAACTACATTTTATCTGGCAATTCTAACTAGGTGGTATCTTACAAGCAACTAGGAACAGAGTATCTGGAACATTACTTCAGATGTGGGGTTTCATAATGGCCTAAACCAATACAAGAAGGTAAATATACTTTGGGATAAGGTATCCATTTCTGTCATAGATGTCCTGGAAATAATTTACTAAGAGCCCACTTAACTTCTTCCTTATAGTAGTTCATTTGATAAATAGTCCTGAGCAATCACTTCATCTCTTTCACTTTATATTTCTCTCTGGCTCATTTTCCTAATCTCTCACTCCCTGATGCCCCTTTTTTAATTTCCTACTCTCCCACTCCCTTCATGCCTCTGGACACACACCAGGATACACAGCACTGAGGTTCCTGAGCATGTACGGCTGAGTAGGCTGTACTTTGGCAATGTCCTCCTTCTGGGGAGGGTGAGAGTAAAGGAACATCTGTCTTCTGCACAGTTTCCCTGCTCCCCTGGCAACAAGCCTCAAGAGGAGGTGAGGGGCAGAGGACATGCACTGAAGCAGCCCACGCGTCCTGACAGCAAAAAAGAAGAGTAGAATTGTTCATGGGACCTGGTGGGGGTTTCCAGACTTAAGCAAAAGTCCTGTGTGGGATCCTGGGGCTCTATCAGATGCTGGAGGGTTTAGATAGTGAATTTCCAGACGAGCAGGGGGCACTCTCTCACTGTCCCTCTAATCACCCCCCAGGAGAATGCTCACAACACAAGGATCTGTGCTCTCTCCATCGCAGGGCCCTTTCTTCGCACTAGACAGTGTCTAGACCTCTCAAATTCACTGAGTCCATGGCAGACAGTTCCCCACAGCAGAAGTGGCAGGGCAAAGCATTATGCTGGGAAGCGAGAATTGTTGTCTGACAGGAGCCAGCTGAAGCTAGCAGGGTCACCTGAAACACTGCAGGCTGATGCTAGTAAAAGAGGCCTTCAGGGTAAAGAAGCTGTGGCCCTGCAGAAAAGCAGCTTGCTTTGGCTGCTGACGGGAACCTAAGAAACACTGCAATAGAGCTGAGACTGTGATCACATCATTGGTGTGGCCTGCTACTCTAAGCCAGATCATCTTCTAGAACCCGGATTCCTCTAAACAGGCTCTGTGGCCCACCCCAGACTGCAGGAGTCCTTTTTCTCCAGCTCTGGCAGCCTCTGACCAAGAGCAAGGAGTCTGTCTCTGGGCATGGCCAGTCTGCTTTCTCCTTGTAGCCACAGTCCCAGCTGACTCGGATGTTTTGAGCTGAGATTCCTGCTAGGGGGCATGGGTGATGATGGCTGCACAAGGCAGCTGTCAACACCTCCAGCCCTACCTCCTTTCTCCCCCGGTGCCTGACTAGCCTAGGGCTGGGGGAGAGCCAGCTCTGTAGGTCTCAGACTGCGTCACTGTGCATGCTTTAGTTATTGATATGCTCTCCCACACACCCTCCACAGGCCAGAAGCTGTTACAACTTACAGGAGAGCCAGAACATCAAATCAAGTCACAGAACTTTGGCTTTTAACTCACTTCCCTGCGGGACCCCACTTTCACATGCACCCTGTGAGTCACACCTGGTTGTCGATCTTGATCTCTGTCAAGGTGTCATTTTCTCTCAGTGCCTCTACCAGGGCTAGGATTCCAGTCCCAGTGATAAAATTGGATTCGATGTTTAGGCTTTTCAAGGTCTTGTTTACTTTCAGCATATCTGCAAAAGCCTTATTATGAAGAAAGAAATAACCATTAATGCTGCTAAAGATTTATTTACTGAACTCTCCACTGCCAAATGAAACACAGATGTTTTTTACATAAAAAAAACTGAGTCAAATCAAACTTTCACTCCCAAGTAACAAAGATAGTAATTCAAAATAATTCAGACCAGACTTAGGAATTTCATATACCTGTAAAACAAAAAACAAAACCAAAAAATCCTGACACAGGATTATCAACTTGGGTAGGTATGGACATTGAAAAAAAATCCCACTACCATCTGTTATCATTGTCAGTTTTGTTTTTTGGTTGTTTTATTGAGGAAAAGCATTTTAACATTAGGAAAAATGAAGAAAGGACATGATCTCAGAATTATTTTATTTTGTTTCTTTTACTACGAATGTATAAAAAAACTTTACTGTTGACGAGCATATGGGCACTACTGATCTTATTTCAGGTTATCTCTAAATCAGAATTTACCAAAGATAACTTTTGGAATATAATCACCATTCAGAGTGGCAAACCCACTGGAGACTCCCAGTTCAAAACAATAGATGTATACATGCACCTGTCTGTGTCCCTTATGCCCCATGTTTCCCACTATCATAAAGAAAAGAAGGGGGTGAGACAAGATGGCGGAGAAGTAGGGAGCTCCGTACATTTCACTCACCCCCATCTCTCAAACGGAGAAGGCCTGAAGCCATAGGAACCTTACAGAATCCAGGAATTTGGGAGGAAAAGGAGACAGAGCCTGCTGAAAAAACCTTACAGCGTGAGTGCAAACTGGGGAAGATACAAACGGGCCGGGACCAGAGACATGGAGGGAGGGGAGGGAGCTCCCTTTGTAGGGAGCCACAGTGAGATGAGGGGAAAAGAAGGAGCAGCTGAAACTACTCAAGGAACTGTCCCTGCCTTTGGAGAAGAGAAAAACCTCAGCTCAGGACACAGAGGGACCAGGTTTCCAGCTGTGCAGCTGACCTTTAGTAGGACACATTGGTCCCAGGCGACGCCAGGAGAAACTGCTCCTCTGCTCACCAGCTTGACCTGGAGGGGAAGTGGCATGCCTGAGGCTGCTCCATCGCTCTTTTAGCTCGGCTGGATCCCCAGTGGGGAGGTGACCGGCTTGAAACTGCTTGGAGGGACTTGACCTGACGGTTTATGTTGGGCATTATCAATTGGAGCTTGGACAAAGATTTGGAACGAGGCATGGCTTGCGATATAGAACACGGCCCACCTGGGCCTACGTCCATGGCACAGGGAGATCGGACCCAAAAGAGTGAGCTGCAACATTTGGTTGGAGAAGGGACTGGTGCACCGCCATTTTTCTCCCCACAACCACCAAGGTGGGACCTCAGGGAGCTCCCGCAGGACACAGTGGAGGCTAAGACCTGCCTACACCAAACCACGCCCATCCCCCCTAGAGAGCCTTTTTTTTTTTTTTTTAAACAAAAGCCCTAGGGCAAGACCAACATGGATACACTGCTGTGATTAATTCTAGATCAATTCTTTCCATTCAGATATATTTTCCCTTGTCTCATTTGTATTCCTCCCCTCTGCAAGACTGGGCACTCTGGTCACTGGTTTGCTTAAACAGTCACATTTAATCCATTCTCTAGATGTATATTCTACACCTCCACCAGTACCTTTCTCTCTCTCTCTTTCTTTATCTCTCTGGAGTAATCAGACTATATAGCTTCTCTGACTAACATTATCTTCATTTCTTTCTCCTCGCCTCTTACCATATTCTCCTCTTTTTCTCTCTGAATTAAGCCTCTTGGTCTCTCTGTCTGGTCATCATCCAATTTCACTTCCTCCCTGCCCTGTCTTTGTATATGCTCTTCCATCAGCACTACATACACCTGGCTCTTTATTTGTAGCTGGAAATTCTGGTTTTATGCTTTTTGACTGTCATTTGTCTTTTGGGATTTTTAAAAATTATTTGCTTTTCCTCCTTCCTCTTTTTTTCCCTTCTTTTCTTTTTTTTTCTTTTTCTTTTTCCCTTTCAGTTTGCGTGTTTGTTGGATTTCTCTGTGCATTTGTGTGCCTTTGTTCCCTGTGTGTTTGTCTGTCTGTTTTCTTTTCCAGGGCTACCTCAAGAAACAAGCCAAAGTACACATGGTAGAGAGTCCCAAATACCACTATGAGTAGAGAAATAACAACCAAAGTCTCAACAAGAGAGACCAAGAGACACCATCAAAGAACACTTCCTGAACGGACAGGCCCTGGACATCAAAGAGCCTTCTTTAATACAGCAGTATTCACAGCTGCAGAGTGCATAACAAGCTTCTAAAACTAACAAGAGACAGAAAGCTAACCAAAATGACAAAATGGAAGAACTCTCCTCTAAAGTGATTCCAGGAAGAAATGACAGCTAAAGAACTGCTCAAAACAGATATAAGCAACATAACTGAACAAGAATTAAGAACAATAGTCATAAAATTAATCGCTGGGTTTGAAAAAGGTGTGGAAGACATCAGAGAAACTGTTCCTACAAAGACTATGGAGCTTAAAAATAGTGGTAATGAATTAAAAATGTTATAAATGAGATGCATAATAAAATGGAGGCATCCAATGCATGGATTGAAGAGGCAGAGAGGAAAATAGGTGAATTAGAAGACATAATTATAAAAAAAGAGAAAGCTCAGAAAAATGGAGATAAACTGATCCAGGAACACGAAAGGAGAGTTCGAGAGCTGAGTGATACAATCAAACGGAAGAATATCTGTATCATAGGAATTCCAGAAGAGGAAGAGGGAAAGGCCCTGAAGGAGTCCTTGAACATATTATAGCAGAGAACTTCCCCAATCTGGGGAAGGAAACAGACTTTGAAATCCAAGCGGCACAGAGAACTCCCCTGAGATGTAACTTGAATCAATCTTCTGCATGACATATACTAGAGAAACTGGCAAAGTATAAGGACACGGAGAGAATTATGAAAGCAGCTAGGGAGAAAAGGGCCCTAACATACAAAGGGAAACCTATCAGAGTGGTGACAGACCTATCTACTGAAATATGGCAGGCAAGAAAGNAATCATAATGTTATGAAACTTGAAATCAGTCAGAGGAAGTCTAGAAAACCTCCAAAAACATGGAGGCTAAAGAACACCCTACTAAAGAAAGAATGGGCCAATCAGGCAATTAGAGAAGAAATTTACAAATATATGGAAACAAATGAAAACGAAAACACAACAATCCAAAGTCTATGGGATGCGGCAAAGGCAGTCCTAAGATGAAAGTACATTGCACTCCAGGCCTAGAAAAAGCGTAAGTGTAAAATCTAACAGCTCACCTAAAGGAACTAGAGGGAGAGCAACAAGAGCACCCAGACCCAACAGGAGAGGAGAAATAATTAAAAATCAGGGAAGAAATAAACAATATAGAAACCAAAAAAAACAGGTGAACAGATCAATGAAATCAAGAGTTGGTTTTTTGAAAAAATAAACAAAATTGACAAACCTCTGGCCAGACTTCTCAAAAAGAAAAGAGACAGCACACGAATAGACAAAATCACGAATGAAAATGGACTTGTTACAACCAACCCCTCAGAAATACAAGCAATTATCAGGGAATACTATGAAAAATTATATGCCAACAAACTGGACAACTTAGAAGAAATGGACAAATTCCCAAACACACATTCACTACCAAAATTCACATGGGAAGAGATACAAAATCTGAAGAGACCCATAACTAGTGAGGAAATTGAATTAGTTATCAAAACTTGCCCAACAAATAAGAGCCCTGGGCCAGATAGCTTCCCTGGGGAATTCTACCAGATGTTTAAAACAGAGTTAATACCCATTCTTCTCAAGGTATTCCAAAAAATAGAAATCGAAGGAAAACTTCCATACTCATTCTACGAAGCCAGCATCACTTTGATTCCCAAGCCAGACAGAGACCCAGGAAAAAAAAAGAGAACTACAGGCTAATATCCTTGATGAATACAGATGCAAAATCCTCAACAAGATACTTGCAAATCAAATCCAACAGCACATGAAAAAAATTATCCACCATGATCAAGTGGGATTCATTCCTGGGTTACAGGGCTGGTTCAATACTCACAAATCAATCAATGTGATACATCACATTAACAAAAGAAAAAATAAAAACCATACGGTCCTGTCGATAGATGCAGAAACAGCATTTGACAAAATACAGCATCCCTTCTTAATAAAGACCTTTAAGAAAGTCGGGATAGAAGGAACTTACTTAAACATTATAAAAGCCAACTATGAGAAGCCCTCAGCTAACACCATCCTCAATGGGGAAAAACTGACAGCTTTCCTCCTGAAATCAGGTACACAACACGGATGTCCACTCTTACCACTGTTGTTTAACACAGTGCTGGAAGTCGTAGCATCAGCAATCAGACAAGAGGAAAAAAAAGGCATCAGAATTGGCAAAGAAGTCAAACTTTCACTTTTCACAGACGACATGATACTCTACATAGAAAACCCAAGAGACTCCACCAGAAGCCTACTAAAACTCATCCAGAAATTCAGCAAAGTTGCAAGGTACAAAATCAACATACAGAAATCGGTTGTATTTTTAGACATCAATAATGCAACAGAAAGAGAAATCAAGAAATTGATCCCATTCACAACTGCACAAAAAAACCCCACAAAATACCTAGGAATAAACCTAACCAAAGATATAGGAGATCTGTATGATGAAAATTATAGAAAACTTGTGAAGGAAATTGAAGAAGACACAAAGAAATGGAAAGATATTCCATGCTCATGGGTCTGAAGAATAAATATTGTTAAAATGTCATTACTACCCAAAGCAATCTACACATTCAATGCAATCCCAATCAAAACTGCATCAGCATTCTTCTCAAAACTAGAACAAACTATCCTAAAATTTGCATGGAACCACAAAAGATCCCCAATAGCCAAAGTAATATTGAAGAAGAAAACCAAAATAGGAGGCATCACAATCCTAGACTTTAGCCTCTACTACAAAGTTTTAATCATCAAGGAAGTATGGTCTTGGGGGCAACTGGGTGGCTCAGTAGGTTAAGTATCCGACTTCGGCTCAGGTCATGATCTCATGGTTTGTGGGTTCGAGTTCTGCATTGGGCTNTGAGAAAGAATGAAATCTGGCCATGTGTAGCAACATGGATGGACCTTGAGGGTGTTAGGCTGAGCAAAATAAGTCAGGCTGAGATGGACAGACACCATATGTTTGCACGTACAGGAGGATTAGGAGGAACTTAACGGAGGACTGTTGGGGAGAAGAAGTAGAAAAATAGTGGGGGAGAGCGAGGGAGGCAAAGCATTAGAGATTCTTGAATGCCAAAAACAAACTGAGGGCTGATGGGGTGGGGGGATGGGAAGGAGGGTGATGAGCATGGAGGAGGGCACTTGTGGGGATGAGCACTGGGTGTTATATGGAAACCAACTTGACAATAAACTATTTAAAAAAAAGATAAAAAGCTTCTGCATGGCAAAGGAAACAATCAATAAAANATGGAACTCTAGGGTGTTATGCTGAGCAAAATAAGACAGGCAGAGAAGGACAGGCACCATATATTTTCACGTATAGGTGGATTAGGAGGAACTTAATGGAGGACCATGGGGAAGGAGAAGGGGAAAAACAGTTGGCGAGAGGGAGAAAGGCAAATCATGAGAGACTCCTGAATACTGAGAATAAACTGAAGGCTGATGGGGGTGGGGGAGATGGTAAGGGAGGTGATGGGCATGGAAGAGGGCACTTGTTGGGATGAGCACTGGGTATTACATGGAAACTAACTTGACCATAAACTTAAAAAAAAAAAAAAAAAGAAAATTTTTGAGTGACTGGATCTCTCATAGTGCAAGAAAAACCAAACAAACGAAAAGAGAACACCACATTCCCTTGAAGAAATCCTGACATACAGAAAAGAAGAAAGACTGGTGGAGAAATGAGCACAAAAGTTGTTGCCTGAGATGCTAGAGCTAAGTCCCAACTGGGGCATTTCATCCAAGTCCTGTCTTTGGAGCAAATGGAAAAACTAGAGCAGATGAAGAGCACATCGCCCCTCCCTGTAGCTTCCCTGAGAAAGAACTGCCAGCACAATTATCAATGAAAAATTTTCCAGGAAGAGCCCGTAGTGAGGGTGCTAGGACCTGAGACAGAAGCTATGCAGAAACAGAGCACCTTCAGACCCCCACCTGATAGGGCATGGGAGAAACAGGAGAGGCAGCCATGTCCAGGAATAAAATATATTGAAATGTACCCCTCCTAAAGTGAAGCCCTCCTAACTGTAGAGTTGTGGTGGACTCCCAGGCTACCTGTTAGCTCCTCATACATACACTTCAGAGAATGCTACTGGAAAATTCACCTGCCTGCTTACAAAAGCATTCATTCATTCATTCATTCACTCATCATCCATTTATTCAAAAAAGACTATTTATGGGGCTTCTACGGTGTGCCGGCAGCAGAGGAAACAAAAATCACTGTCCAAAGAGAGCTTATATTTGACCAGGAGAACAGTTGAAACATTAATAAGGAAAATACATAGCCTGTTGGATGGTGACAAATGGAGAAATAGAGAGGGTCTCCCTTTTAAGGGAGAGGTCTGCTGGTGAAACAAATCTACACAACTACAAAGGAAATGATCCTGGTTTACACAAAACAATCTCATTCTCTATTCAGATATCTGGCAACCAGTGATTGCCAGACATACTAGGAAAACCAACATTACAGAAGAGAAAGGCCAAGTCAAGCAATAGCACAGCATGCCATAGAGGGAGCAGAGATCATTCAGGGAACAGAAACAAATATAAACATTCTAATTGTTATTGTCCCTCTTCCCTCCCCAAAAAAGAAAAGGAAAGAAAACGTACTCAATTAATAAAGTAAATACTGGTTATTATTGNTACATTAAAATAAAAAAAGTAACGGGCATCCAGAATTACAAAATGAACATGGCTGAAGACCAAGTTGGTGAGTGAGAACATAAATCTGGGATATTCCCAAGACTGTAGAGTAAAAAGACAAAGATACAGAAAATAGGAAAGAAATGTTAAAAGATACAGGGAAAGATACATTTATCTAGTAGGAGTTTCAGAGGGATAAAAGAAAAAAAGACATCAGAGGGGAAGAAATTATAAAATAATAGGAAAAAAATTTCCTAGAGTTGAAGAGAATATGAATCTTTATCTGAAAGAACCCACTAGGGGGCGCCAAGGGGGCTCAGTCAGTTAAACTTGATTTCAGCTCCAGTAATGATCTCACAGTTTCAGCCCCACGTCTGTGTTCTCTGTCTGTCTCTCTCTCTGCCCCTCCTCCACTCAAGCACTGTTCTCTCTCTCAAAAATAAACATTAAAAATAAAAAGAATCGTCAGCAAAATGAGTAAAAAAGTCTCATAAGTGGGCACATACAAGTGAAATTTCAGAAAAATTTCTAGTAAGAAAAGATAAGTTACTTAACAAAGTAACAAGACTCAGACCAGCATTAATCACTAGACTGTAAGGTCCATGAGAACAGAAATTTCTGTATTTGCATAATCAGGTAATTATAAATACTGGTGATAAGTTTTACATTCCTGCAATCTCTTAACAAAACATAAAATATAATGGTATAAAATATATAAAGCTGAAATGTGTGAACATAATGGAATAACTACGACTTGAAGGTAGAAAAAGGAAAAGGGATGAAGGTAGAATACAGAATTGCCATCAGCTTTTCTAATGGAGAAACAAAAACTCATCTAAGATGATAGACCAAAAATAAAAAAGTATATATATCAGTGGTTTTCTACTCTGGCTGTATGTTAGAATGATCTAGAAGCTTCAAAATGTATGCCAATGCTTGGGCCCTAACTCAGATGAATTAAATCAGAATCTCAGGCTGTATGTAGCCTGGACCGCTATATTTTTTTAAAGTTCTCCAAGTGATTAATGTTCACCAGGATTGACAATCACTTTAATTAAAGTTATAAAGACAACAACTAGAAGAATGAAAAACAAATCAGTAATACTGATTCCTCTGGGGAATGGAACAAGGAACTTCCATATTATTTTAATTGTTTTTATGGTGGAAAACACAGGAAGAAGGAAGAGAAGGACCCTAACTTGGGACCAGAACAGGATTTCTCAACCTTGGCACCAATGACATTCGAGGCCAGAGAATTCTTTGTTGTGGGAGGTTGTCCTGTGTATCCCAGGATGTTTAGCAGCTTCTGAGATGCATTAAATGCCAATAGTACCCTAACTAGTCATGACAACCAAAAATATCTTCGGACACTGCCAAAAGTCCCCTGGAGGGCCGTGAGCACCAGACTAGAAGAATAATCCTCTGTATTAGACAAGCAGTTTGCTTTAACTGCAAAGAAAGCTCAAAGATTTGGACTGACATTATTGTACACCACGTAAATGAAAGTGTATTTATTCACTACTAGGTCCTTAATTAGAATTAAATGTACACATTTTAATTAGAGCATCAGAAGCAAGTGCATCAGGCTTTTCCTTATGGACGCCCCAGGCTTCAGGATTCATGCTCATTATTAGAATAACAAAATGTTGGAGCAATTAGGCCTTTATAAAAAAAAGTTGCAGGACTTCCTGGCAAGTAGCCAGGATCTTGCCAATTTCTTTTAAACTTGAGAAAACACTTTTCTCATACTGAACAAAACAGGGGAGACCCAGCCAAACATAATCCTGGGCTGTAGGCCCAAGTTAATTTCAGTTCAGCAAATATTTAAGCATCTATTACATGTGCTGGGGATAACATTGGTAAAACAAAGACTAGATTTCTTAAATGTTATATAAATAATTACAGAAGAAATACATTTTAAAAGAGGTTTTGCTTTCTGTACTTCACAGGATTGTATGGAAATCCAGTTTCCTGCATTGGCCAAACATGTACCATCCTGAAAGGGTAGCCTCAAGGCACATGTGGATCTTAAGCCCTTGAAAAATGGCTGGTCTGAATTGAGATGTGCTGTAAATATAAAACACACACTGGATTTCAAAGATTCAGTATGAAAAAAATAATGTAAAATACCTTATTACATTTTCACATTATATTTTTAAATGATAACATTTAGGATATATTGGTTCAAATAAAATATATTTTTAAAATGAATTCCACCTATTTCTTTTTTTTAATGTGGTTACCAGAAAAAATTTAAATTATACATGCGGCTTACATTTGTGGCTACCCCATTTTATTTGTTATGGATAGTGCGGTCTAAAAGAGCATTCTTAAATGTATGTGGATGTTTTCTGCTCCCTGCTAGAGATGTGGTTAGATGGAAGTACTTGGGGTATGGTGAACTGAACCTGATTACAGGTCACTTAAATTCACTTCCTGGCTTGTCTACATGCCGGGTAATCTTGAGTGGGGGAGGGGCATAGAGATGGAGACAGAATCTTAAGCAGGCTCCAGGCTCTGAGCTGTCAGCACAGACCCTGACACGAACTCACAGACTGCGAGATTATCACCAGAGCCAAAGTCAGATGCTTAACTGACCGAGTCACTCAGGCGCCCCTACATGCTGTGTAATCTAAGTTATTCAACCTCTATGAGCCTCAGTTACCTCATCTATAAAATGGGTATAATGCCATCTCACATACACATAATTTGCCTACCTTCACAATAATCCCACAAGTGCTTCACTGAATCTGTTTCTGAACCTTAAAAAGAAAAGTCTCCTAAAACTTCACTTTAACGCTGATTTTTCATTATTTTTTCCTTCTCTCTTTTTTCAAGGTAATCTCTACACCCAAAGTGGGCTCAAACTCACAACCCCAAGATCAAGAGTCAAATGCTCTACTGACTGAGCCAGCCAGATGCCCCCATCTTTAATTCTTTGCAGGAAGTTGTCAGGCATAATCAAAGTTTAAAGATCTCCACTGCCTGGGGGGTAATCAATTCTCAACCTATAGTAAAGTGCTTTCTCCACTCTGGCATGACTGAAAGGAGAGCTACCTGGGTTTAGTCAGGTGAGAGCTGGACAATACAAAGCCATCAAGGAATAAGGCCAGAGAGGCTTATCTCTTCACACCCTTAAGGACTGCAACTATTCCTTACAATTGTGTGGTGTGCCAGTCACATGGTATGTATTCAACACAAAGCTGCTGCACTAAAAACAGTATCAAAGAGCTGATTATATTTGGGATTTATTTAGACCATTTAGCAAGTTATCTATTTGGCCGAGTGGAAAAGTTGCATTATTTGCTAGTAGGGTTGACAGTGGACTATAACCTATTTCCATGTAATGTAACATACTAAAGTGACAAATCATTTCTTTATTCATACCCTAGTCACTTATATACAAAATGTACTATGAATATTTTGTTTTATTGAAAACAAATCTACCAAATGACAGAGATTATATAAAATTATATACTGATAAAAATCCTTAAATAGCTAATTTAACCTTTTCTAATGATCTAGTTCTGCTCTTCTACTATTTTAATGATAAGCTTCAAATTCAAAACTTCCTTCTACCCACAAATTGAGATATACAATAACTGCTGGTGAAAACATCAATTTTGTAGCTTAGTTCCTCCTACACGAGTGTTTATTTTATATTTGTTGTGGTCATCATGGAAATATTCTCTATTGCTGAGAGGTTGGAGGGCATGGTATTCACCCAATTAACAAGTGTACAAACATCTACTCTGTGCTAACCCTGTGACAGGTAGCCATTACTTTCATGTTGTTTTAATGCTTTTTTAGATCTTTTAACAGACATGTTGCTTTAAATCACATCATCAAGTCAAGAAAATTTGTTTTTCCTGCTTGATTCAAAGGCTGAGCATGAGATGCTATAGAATTACAGTCTGATGCTCAGGCTCCCCCAAAAGTGACATATTTTAGCAAGAGTATGATTGTTGAGGCATTGTGTATAAATACAGCATAGCTTGATGGTTAGAGCATCCTGGGTGTAGAATCAGGAAGAGCTGGTGGTGCCACTTATTGGCTGTGTTTACCCTGGAAAACATATTTAACCTCGCTGAGCCCCAGATTGCTCATCTGTGGGAACTATATATAGTACATACCTTATAGTATTATATTGAGGATTAGGTGAGCTGACATGTGTAATGCATAGAGCTTACTGCTGGCGCTTACTAATTGCTAAAGAAATGTTAGCTATTAATAGTAATACCATTGATGTTGGTAACAGTTGTCATATTTACTTGGGCCAAGGGCCTTCCTTACTTAGCTGAATTATCTAAAATGCATGGAAGAAACAGGGCTTTTGGTTGGTTATTTTTTTTTCGTATTCTGGTTAACAAAGATATGTTTTAAGATCTGGTTGTTTAACATATTTTTTAAACATACTAAGCCATTTCAAAGATTAAAATAAAATATACTTTAATACTTTTATATGTGCTCAGTTCTTGCAGGATTTGGGAGTCTTACAATATCCATTGACTGTGACATTATGTTAGTATAGATGCAAAAGCTTCAGAAAATTTGTACTAAGTACAGAGCAAAAGCTAAATATTTATTTAGCCAAATGCCTAATCTTATTTATTTTTCCTAAAAGTGTAGTGCTAACAAAATTTTAGTTAATTCAAAGTGCCTGACAGATGGGTTCTGTTTTATTGTCTTATTATAACTAACGTGTTTATGTGTTTAACTGTGTAGAAAATTATCAGATCTAGGGGCACCTGGGTGGCTCAGTTGGTTCAATGTCTGACTTTGGCTCAGGTCATGATCTCATGGTCCATGGGTTTGAGCCGCATGTCAGGCTCTGTGCTGACAGCTCGGAGCCTGCAGCCAGCATTGGATTCTGTGTCTCCCTCTCACTCTGCCTCTACCTGGCTCATGCTCTGTCTTGCACTGTCCTCTCAAAAATAAATAAATGTAAAAAAAAAAATTAAGAAAATTACCAGATCTAAAAATTGTTAATTTATAGAGCACATTAAAAATAGTTTCTAATGAATTAAATATTTTCATGTAATACTTCTGAAATTTTACTCACAATTGCCACAGGGTCATTGCTGCGGGTTGCAGCCAGGCTGAACTTCTTTACGTGAGTATTGGTTTCCAGAGCCTTTGCAAATTCCTTCAGGGTTGGAATTGGAATGTTCTAAAATGGGGGAAGGCACAGAGAATTGATAGACCATTCTGTAGCTCCCCTACCCCAAGTCAAGACCCACGGCTTTAAATACCTTATGCATTTAGATGGCTAAATGTTGACATCCCTTCTAAAATACTCATTACCCATCCTCCAACAACCAAGCCATCCTGGGCCCATAGCACCACTTGTGTCTAATAAGGGAATCTAACACAACATGACAGTCTGGCCTCCCGGTTCTGTTCACTCTGACCAAGAAATGATGCACATACCAAACTTCCCTCTTTTTCTCTTTCATTCTCTATATTCTAGCCAGATTAATCTATGTGCCATTCTTTTCATATACCATGGTCTTTCTCCCCTCCCTACTCTTAAGTACATTTTTCCCTTTGCCTGGAAATTCTATTGTCCTTTTCTCTGATTAATCCCTACTCATTTTTCAAGACCTAGCTGAATATCACCTCCTTCATTTACTGGCTTTCCTAGGCAAGATAAAAAATTTCCTTATCTGCAATTCCACAACATTTGGGGGCTTACCACATCATGTTGTAGTTAGTGACTTGGTGTTTTTCTCCTAATATAAGTTTTTTTCAGAATAGAGACCAAATGAATCTTACCCTGTCTTTCACAGCACTTAGCACAGTCCTGACCACTGGGAGAGAGGCAATATGGGGTCCACTAGAGGTTGATAGGAGTCCTGGGTGCACTACAGACTAGCTCCGTGGCCATGAGCAATTTAACCTCCTTAAGTGTCCCTATGGATTATATGAGATACAGTAGTTTCCCTTATCCATGGGGGAAATGTCCCAAGATATGGAGTGGATGCCTGTAACCACAGATAGCACTGAACACTATATACGTTATGTTTTTTCCTATATATACCTATGAATAAGTTTAATTTATAAATTGGGCACAGTAAGAGATTGACGACAGTAACCAATAATAAAACAGAACAATTGTAACAATATATTGTAATATAAGTTAAATGAATGTGGTCCCCCTCTTCTACAGTAGTTCCAGCAACATGGAACTACTGTAATAAATTTCAAGACTTAGTAAAGGATAAGGCTCATAGTGATTACTCAACACAAATCAGTTATTATTATTAAATGGCAGATGTTGGCCCAATATGAAGTAACAAAATAGATACCAGGCAATGTTCTCTCTCCATCTCTCTCTCCTCATCTCTCTTCATCTCCAACCCTCCCCCCCCAACTTCCTTCCTCTCCCTTTGAGAGTAACATGACTAATTACCAAATCAAATAAAGCAGAAGTGACAATGTGTGACTTCAGAGAATAGACCATAAAAGGCTCTGTGGCTTCCTGCTTGTTTGTTCTTTTTCTCTTCAGGTACTCCCTCTGGGAGAAGAAGGCTGTCATGATGTGAGGACACTCAGGCCGCCCTACGGAGTGGCCCATGTGATGAGAAGTTGAGGCTTCCTGCCAACAGCCACATGAGTGTGCTATCTGGGAAGTGGACACTTTTGCCTCAGTCAAGCATTCTGCTGACTGCAGCCCTTGATGACAGCTTTACTATAGCCTCACTTGAAACCCTGAGCCACAGCTATCCAGCTAAGTCCTGATTCCTGATGCACAAAAACTGTGTGAACCAACAAATGTTTGTTGTTTTAAGCCTCTAAGTTTTGGAGTACTTTATTACTCAGCAATAGATAACCATCATTCTTTGTTTAACACAAATACTGTGATTCTTTCCAAAGAATTCTAGAAATCACTTTCTAAAAATGTCTTCTTTTGAGTAGGATAGCTTGTCTCAAAATCAGTGACTACAAAGGAATGGAAACAGGTGTGAAAACCGGCAATCAGACATCTCCATTAAATTTTTTTAACCTCATGATAAATCAAGTGACTGACAATAATCATAATGCAATACCTTAATGTTGTTGAGGTTGACTTCCTGCAGGCTGGGATCATTGGCTTTCATCTGCTGCAGACTCAGGTCCACATTGGTGGGATTGGGTGGCTCCTCAAATACTGGCTTGACCTTCTCACCTTTGACCACATCTAACACACAAGTTTTAATTTTATAAGGGCTCTCCTGCCAAAATCAAAGATGACTTCCCCCCAAAAGACCTTTCCTTCCTATGCTCCGATTCCAAGAATACTCTAATATCAATGATAGTAAGGCTGATTCTCAACTAAGCAAACATGTGAATGGTACAGTTTCAAGTCACAGTTTTAAACAATGACATTTCTCAACTGCAATGAGAAGTCTCAGTGGCTGACGCTACATGGAACCAAAAGTTTAGGAGGCCCCATGGCAAACTCCAACCCACCCCCTAAGTCCACAAGTAGTTATTGCTGCTGTATATAGACCACTTTCAGACTATAATCATCAAGCCACAGGACCTCCGATGCAAAAATGAAATAACGAAGTCTCTTCATTTCCAAAACCATACTTTTCCTCTGGCCTTTTTTAAAAAAAAAAAAATTATTTATTTATTCCTGTTAAGTAGGCGCCATGCCCAATGTGGGGTTCAAACTCATGACCCTGAGTTCAAGAGCTGCTCCACTGACTGAGCCAGCCAGGTGCCCCCTTTGGCCTCTTGACCATACCTCACCCTTCTCTAATTTCTATTTTGGAGCTTTAGTTTTGAGGAAGGCATGGGAAGAGAAAGGGACAGAGAGGTAGAATGGAACAATTCTCAAAAGCAGTTAACAAAACATCTGCAATATGTATGTAACATACAAACAGTTACTATCCCAATATACACAGAGCTCCTACAAATTAGTAGACAACCCAATTAAAAATGAACACATAATATGATCAGAAGAATCTCTGTCACTCAACCAAAAATATAAAAAGTAATTAAATTGTGAAGTTAAAAAATGAAACCCACTTGACTAGCACAAAAATGTAAAAAGAGATAACATGGAGAATTGACAACAATTAGGGAGTAAAACACATCCTCTTATGTTGGTGAGAACGTAAACTGGTACAAACTTTTTGGGAGTAATTTGGCCTTACTTATCAACATGTAAAATGTGGGTACTCTATGGCCCAGCAATTCTGTATCTAGGAGTCTAATCTACAGAAAAAACAGCACAAATACATACTTTTCAGGAATGTTCACTGACATATTACTTGCGACAGCAAAACATGATAAATGCAAAGCCCATCAGTGTGAAAATGGTTAAATAAGTTATGGCATAATCTCAAAATAAGATGCAATCTATTCATTAAAAGAAGAAGGCAAACATACACATACTGATAAAAGAGATCTACAATTTGAAAAAAAGTTAATGAAAAATGAAATACGCATTTCATTTGTACATGTAACAAAATCTGTATGAGATCTAGGTGAAGGAAACTATAAAACTTTATTGCAAGAAATCAAAAAGAACTAAAGGGAGGGATAAATGCAAGAGACTCAATACTGTTAAGACAACAGTTCTTCTCAACTTGAGCTATAGATTCAGTGCAACCCTAGTCAAAATCTCAGCAAGGTATTTTGTATTTTTAAATAAATTGATGTTAAGTTTATATGAAGAGGCAAAAGACCCAGAATAACCAACCCGATCTTGAAAAAGAACAAAGTTGGAGGACTGACACTACTCTAAGACTTACTATGAAACTACAGTAATCAAGAGAGTCTGGTATTGGTGAAAGAATAGACGAACAGATCAACAGAACAGAGTAGAGAGCCCAGAAATAAGTCCACATAAATATGGCCAACTGATTTTCAATAAAGGAGCAAAGGCAATGCAATGGAGAAGAGAGTGTTTTCTTTCTTTTCTTTTCTTTAGAGTTTTTTCAACAAATGGCACTAGAACTGGATAACCACACACAAACACATACATAAAAAAAGAATCTAGACATAGATCTTATACCCTTCACAAAAATTAACTCAAAATGTTTCACCTAAATGTAAAATGTAAAACAATAAACCCCCTAGAAGAAAACACAGAGAGGTGAAACTATGCTGCATGATACCATAATGGCAGATCCATGTCATTATACATTTGTCCAAACCCATCAAATGTACAGCCCCAAGAATAAACAACAGACTTAGGGTGATAATGATGTGTCACTATAGGTTCATCAAGTGTCACATATGTACCACTCTGGTGGGAGATGTTGATAACAGGGGAAGCTATGCATGAATTGGGGGCAGGGAGTACTTGGGAAATCTTTGTGCTTTCTGCTCAATTTTGCTGTGTACCTAAAATGCTAAAAAAATAAATCAAGCCTTAAAAAAAGTTAATGATATATCTGTGCATAAAAGCCCAGAAGATTATGCACCAGACTTTTAATAACAAACATGTTGTCAGAATGTTANCTTTGATAGAGAAGTTAAAAAGGATAAACATTTTTCACCTGCATGAATAAGCCAGAAAAAAAAAAAAGTAATACTGCTCATTGTTTGGATAAATAGCTCAGTATCAATGATGGTTGGTAAGTATGTTGCTCAGACTAGAAAGCACCTGCTAAGCCTCCTCCTTCACACAGAATAAAATATACTTAACCTAAGAAAAATCTGTGATCTCCTGCAAGATTTTATAGCACCCAGATTGCACTGTAGCAAACTTACTTGATTACTGGTCTGTCCCTCCCATGGACAGATAAGTTCCTTTAGGCAGAGACCATTTTTTATCTTCCTACCTAGGACATTCCTGACACCTAAGGTATTCAGTAGGTAACTAATGAATAAGTAAGAGAGTCTAAAAAACTTTACACTTTTCTGAGAAATGCTGACACGGAGAACAGGGGCCAAGAACTTTCTGTGCCAGTAAGTCCATGCCAGTGTGTCTTTCACGCTCTCAGGGGGAAGTGGATATTCAAATTCTAATGACCTGTGTCCATTATTGAGAAAAAAAAAAAAAAGATACCTAAAGAGAAAAGGGAACTTGCTGAAAATACTATAATTGATTTAAAAACATCGTTAGGAACATGAAACTGTTTGCAATCTGTGTTGATTATGCAACCTTTTTATCAGCAATCTTATATTTTAAGCTGAGCAGACCCAACAACAGAGTATGTTCTGGACAAAACACACTGATTGGTCCATTATGCTGCAAAACAGAACTTTGATTATTGGCTTTCCTATTCTGGTTTGAATGCTCAGAGCCCAGTGACCCTTAGTGAGTGGACGGAATCTACCTTCAAAGCCCGAAGGATAGAACTCTGGATTCAACAGGCATCCCTCTTATCAACAACACCTGAAGCTCTCAAGTTTCACAAACCACAGACTCCGCATCAACTTACTTCTCACGGGCACTTTGCCACCTTTAGTGCTGGCCATTTCTTCATCAAACTTTGGATTGTTGAGTAAATTGTGTACTCCAAGAACAGCTAAAAACAAAGATTAACAGTGAATATACAGTAAGTATGGGAATGCACATTAGGATGTCCACAATGTTAATATGCCTCTTGAAGAACAATTCTTCATTTCATAAAGATAAGTATCCAGACCCACCCCTGCCTTGCATAGTGTGTGGGACATATATAATGTTAAATAAGCCTATATATTAAAAAACCTCTTTCCAAGGCCACCAGCAATCTTCAGATATCTTTCTGGGGCTATACAGGTAGAATCATTTAGGATCTGGGGACAATGGTCCAGTTATATCCCCCAATTACTGAAAACTTGCTTAGACCTAGCTAAGTAGACTCAACCTTTCTGTTTTCTCATCTGTAAAATGGGACTGAGTCTAAGGATATTCTAAGATCTAACGTTATATAGATTATGGCATGTATTCTCCTAGAGGCAAATAGCAGAAAGATCATGGGCCTCTTTCATAAGTCACCCCATCTCTCAGGACCAACAGTTTTCCTCTCCCCTCTACAGCATCCTAGAGTGGGAAATAAAAGAGATGTCAGCTGGGGTGCCTGGGTGGCTCAGTCAAAGCATTCGACTTCAGCTCAGGTCATGATCTCGCAGTTCATGGGTTCGGGCCCCGTGTCGGGATCTATGCTGACAGCCAGCTCAGAGCCTGGAGCCTGTTTCAGATTCTGTGTCTCCCTCTCTCTCTGACCCTCCCCTTCTCATGCTATCTCTCTCTCTCAGAAATAAATAAAACGTTAAAAAATTTATAAAAATAAATAAGAACATTTAAAAAAAGAGAGAGAGAGATGTCAGCAACAAAAGGTCAGATAAGCACAATGAGATTTTCAGTCTCCTGTATTATGGGGAGCTTGCACCAGGAGGCAGCATAGGACGCAAGAAACAGCACTGGGAGAGCATGAGCTCTGAGCAGGCTAAAACACAACTGCCCGCTCTGCTGATGAAACTGTACAGAGACTGGCCACTGGGAGAAGGATCCCAGAACAGGTCATTGGTCAGTAGGTAGCTGAGGAGCATCTCAGAGCTCTTCATCAGTTGTAATGTAGTCGACACAGCCGAAGGAGGGAGGCAGCCAATAGCAACCCAAGATAGGTAAATAAGGAGAGCCAACAAATCCAGGGCTAAGGGTGGCACTCAGGAGCAGTCAGCTAGAGTTGGAATCCTGGTTCTGCCACAAACCATCTGTGTGGCTTGGGAAGTTACTAAATGCCTCTGATTTCCTCATCTGTAAAACAGGGATAATAATTATACTTTGTGTGTTACAAAGATTAAATGACTTCCTATGTGTCAGACAATGTTCTAAGTGCTTTACAAATTCTTGTTAAATAAATAAGAATTTGTCGGTGTTTCATCACTACCTAAGGAGAACATGCCCTATTTGATAAACACAGGCAACTGAGGTCATCCAAATATGTCTTGCCTTGGCCCTATACTCACTGTGTAACTTCATTTTTTATTTTTTAGATTTTTTAAAATGCTTATTTTTGAGAGGGACAGACAGTACGAGTAGGTGAGGGGCAGAGAGAAAGGGAGACACAGAATCATAAGCAGGCTCCAAGCTCTAAGCTGTAAGCACAGAGCTCGATGTGGGGCTCACAAACTATGAGATTGTAACCTGAAGTTGGATGCTTAACCGCACCCCTTCAATGAGCAACTTCTAATTATAAATTGGCTCCCCTTGCGAAGTTTCAACTTTTGTGTTATCTGTTTCCTGTGAATCTGGTTAGTGGATCTGCTCCAAACTGATGGCGCCTATGTGCATGGACAAGATGAAATCTCTAGGCCAGGAGGCTGTTGGTCAAGCTAAGGTACAGCTGCTCCGGGAAGTGTGGTCTTGCGGGTCAGCTGCTGCTCCCGTGCTGCTGTCTACCTGCCACAGTAACGTGTACAGGCCACTGACACTCACTGTTTCCTAAACCTTGCTGGCTGTCAGCCCACCCACTCAGGGTGCCGCACTTGATCTTCCAGAAAGGTCCACCCTAGAGAAGATGCTGTCACCCACCCCCAGGTGGGCTTCCTCCCGGGCTCTGAGGGAGCACCTGACGAAGGGGTGAGGCTGAGTAGAGATAGCAACACCATTTTCCTTCTGGATTATTCCCCTAGTTTTACTGTATGAATTTCAGATTCTAGCTTCTTCCAAATGACTGGTGTTTTTCTCTTTCTCCTTTCTTCAGCATTTCCTGGGAATTCAAGCCCAGCCGGGCATTCTCCCTTTGGGCAATTCCAGTAGAAACCATGAGACAACCCTTGAGAGGAGCAGTAACCATGACAGGATCTCTCCACAGCAACCACAGGGCTAAGAAGAAAGGTCACTGCAAAGCACCTTCTTAACTGCATGACGCAGGTGCCTCAAATTCTGCAGTGATTTCTGAGAGAGATTCAAATATATGAACTTAATACTGACCACTGCCTATTCACAGAAGGAATGTAAATGTAGCTGAGATGGCAGGCATGCTTTTAGAAGAAGGCATGGCTGGTTCTCCTGGGAGGGAGGATTGATGATTATTACAAATGTCTTTCAGTGGAATAAACATGCGAGGATTCTTGCCAAAGCTTGTGGACTGTTTCTGAAAGTGCCTTTACCCTGTGGTGACCTAATAACCATAATAATCCATATTTACATCCCACTTGGAAAAAAGTGCATCCCACTAATGCACAAATATGCTGGTATATTCACAGAATCTTTCTTGAAGGCTATATTATAAGTGGGAGGGGGTTAATTAGGGTACGAAACTTTCTTTTTTAAATCTTTATATATTTTTGAGAGAGACAGAGAGAGAGAGAAAAAACACGATTGGGGGACAAGCAGAGAGACAGGGTAACAGAGAATCCTAAGCNGGAAACTTTCTTTTTTAAATCTTTATATATTTTTGAGAGAGACAGACAGAGAGAGAGAGAAAAAACACGATTGGGGGACAAGCAGAGAGACAGGGTAACAGAGAATCCTAAGCAGGCTCTGTGTTGTTAGCACACAGCAGGGGACAGGGCTCAATTCCACGAACTGTGACATCATGACCATGAGCCAAAATCAAGGGTTGGATGCTTAACTGACTGACCCACCCAGGTGCCCCAAAAATTTACTTTCAGTAGTCTTTGTTGTTGTTGTTATGTTCCAATAAAAGTTTATTCACAAAAACAGGATGCAAGTCACAGTTAGCTGATCCCTAATCTACTGCCATCTCGACTACCCATTCTTTTACACTATTTGTGTTTTGCCTATCTGCATGTATAACCAATTCAAATCATAACAACATTTACTATTTTGTTGCTACTGTTAAGAAAACTAGAAAAAGGTGAGGAGATCGGGTTGAATATGGCTTTACTTACTGTGTGGATGCAACGGTAAATAACTCCTGCTCCATGGTTGAGCTAACAAACCTTTTAGTAGCAATCAGAATGGAACAGTGACTGTGGGAAAGAGCAAGAGCTGCATGGATATTTAATATGATAATAAAATGCGATAAAATGTCAAATGTGAAAGCTTCTTAGAAAGAGTAAGCGTTATTATTTTACGGTTTAAATTCTCAATGCTCCTTTAGATTTATTCCCTTTGGTTTCTCAAATTCTTGAATTTTGTAGCACAGGTATTTTTGGGACATTTTAAAGCTGAGATAGGACTTTACATTTTACAGCTGAGACACATAGAGCAAAGTAAGGTTTGCTCAGAGAGGTTAAGTCACTTGCATCAAGTCTTACAGCTGCATAATGACAGAAGTCAACCTGGTATCGCAATCCTTATCAGTAGTTACAGTAGTTACGGAGAAGCTCAAAGGCTGCTGCTGGGGATGCCAGTGAGTGCCTGGAGGTCACAGAGCCAGACAGGAAAGCTTCCCAGAGGTAAGGACTAACCTGCAAGATCATAGAGTTCGGTGTCAGAGGCGCTGGCCAAAGCTTCTTCTAGTTCTGGGTCAAGGGTCACTTTTTCTTCTTTACGAGTTTCTATGGGCTTTTCTTTGGGGATGAAGACTCTCCCTTTAAACCAGAAGAAAAACAAAAACCATTGTGTGCTGCTGACCAGGGTAGGGTAAAAGGACTGACCAGACAATGCAGCTCTGGCCACTAAAATTTGCATGCCCAACAGGGATTCCTTAATTGCTGGGAGGATAGCAGTATCACTAATCCACTATCAGAGGGAAGGAATGTCAGAGGAGGAATCCTGCATTCTATAACACAAAGATCTGAGGAGATTACGGTCTTTAAACAGAGAGAAACTGTGTTTTTTACCTCTCCACCTCTGATTGCCCTTAGACCTAGACAAGAGAGGCCCTGCCACAGGCCCTACTCTGATCTTCCTCTCCTGCAATCTCCCTCTTCCACATATCGAGGGAGGAGTTAGGGTGCCAAAGGGACATCACCATCTAGAATCCAGGCCACCTGCTAGACCACGCTCCAGGCATCTGGAACCCTGGAATTCTCTGCCCAAAGACACCTGAACCTGCTTCCAGGGCCTGCATGAATCCCTTCCCCAGGTCACATTGCTGTGCACCCCAGGCCATGAGGAAGCTCTTTGTAGGTGAGTATGGATGAAGCTTGGATATGTAGGCTGGGTGTCAAATATGTATGCCTGAAGCCCTAGCAGTGTAAGACAGACTCATATGCTTCCACGAAACTTTTAGAAGTTCAAGAATCCTGGCCTTTTAGGTGTATTTATAGGAATATAAAACATATGTATACATACATATATATACATACACATATATTTTGAAAGAGAGAAAGAGAGAATGTATGAGCAGGGGAGGGGCAGAGAGAGGGAGAGAGAAAATCCCAAGCAGGCTCTGAGCTGTCAGCGTAGAGTCTAATGCAGGACTCGATCTCATAAACCATGAGATCATGACCTGAGCTGAAATCAGTAGTCAGATGCTTAACTGACTGAGCTTCTCAGGTGACCCAAACATATGCACTGTCATATGCACTGTCATATACGCTATCAGCGCATAGCCCAATGTGGGGCTCAATCTCATGAACTGTGAGATCATGACCTATGCCGAAATAAAGAGTTAGATGCTTAACCGAATGAAGCACCCAGGCACTCCAGAGTATAAAAGATATTTTAAGAGTTTGTTACCTTTTAAATATTTATGAAAAATGGCACATGGACTTATATTTGTATTCTTGTTTCAGACCTTGCAAATTGGAAATGGATTCATCCAAACATTCATCCAAATGTTGCTGAGGGACAAACTGGTATTCCTCCAGAGCTTTTCTCCCTAGATTGAGATTGTTGACCACTAGGATGCTGTATCTGGGGTCACTTGGACTAGTGTAGTGACCTAGTGACCTGGGGACACAGTCATCACTCTAGAGCATACCAAAGGAAGTCAGATTTAAAGGGAGAAATCAGGGGCACCTGAGTGGCTCTGTCGGTCAAACATCTGACTTCAGCTCAGGTCATGATCTCCTGGTCTGTGAGTTTGAGCCCTCATCCGGCTCTGTGCTGACAGCTCAGAGCCTGGAGCGTGCTTCTGATTCTGTGTCTCCCTCTCTCTCTACGCCTCCCTGCTTGCCCTCTGTGTCTCTCTCTCAAAAATAATAAGCATTAAAAAAACTTAGAGGGAGAAATCAGGGTTGACATATTTAGAAATTGTGGTGGTCTGTGAACATCAAGGTACTCTGTGCTTCCCACATGCACATACTCTGCCAGCATCTCCTGCTTCATCCTGTCAGCCAGATTCCATTTATTCTGCCCCTGACTTACTCCTGAATATGTTGATATCTATGCCCTACCTCACCAGCCTCAACCTCTGGACTAATGATCACATCAGTGGGAGAATCGCATGTTACCTGCTCCTTACGTTTAGTCAGGTTAGCGTACCCACATCCCACATGTGCAATGACTCATAAAAGGAAATCCAGGACATTTCAGAGCTGCCATAGCAAATACTCCACACCTACTTATACTTTTTCCCAATTCCTTCCGGTTTTTGATTCTTGGTTTCTTTTTTGGAGCTGCTCTTACTTCTTGGCATGATCTTTGATATTGTTCTCCTCCATTTTGATCTCTGGAGTTCCCTAAATACTCACCCTTCAATTGCCCTCTCCTCTGTCCCTTGGGTAGAACAGACAGCTGGCTCTAGCTTCAGCCAATGGGGACCAACACTGTTTCCACGTCTCCATGGCTAGCCAGCTCTTCCCTACTCCCACTGGAAATGTAAAGGGCAAACCCAAAGTCAGTAACTCTCCTTCATGAATCCTCTCCAAGAGATGTCCCTGGTTGCAGGGGCTGTTTACCAGAGTTTACCAGAACTTCCAACTGGTTGGATATGTTAACAGGGACCAGGCAGAGCTGGGCACCCTAGAGAAACACCACTGCTTGTGGTCAATCTGGGGTCAAGGTCTCTACCTTTGACCATCAACCTGCTTCCTGTCTCAGCTCACATAAACTGCCACATTTCCCAGAAAAAAGGAAAATACACTGGAGAATGATGAAAAACACAAGAAGAATGACCAGAAGATAGAATATGAAAAAGAAAATAACCAATCAATAACATCTCAGACACTGGGGTTTATCCCAGACTTATTTTTCATAGTATCTGCAGCCCAAAGCCTTTTCCTTGTGGCTCAGATGATCTCGGTTCCAGAGTCAAATAGGCTTCTACGTTCCTCCTTCCTGGAAGTGTTTAGGATTACCCGAAACACCAGGTGCACAGGTGGCCCCCAGATGTCCAAATTTAGGACAATTGCTGCTGCACATCCATGCCTAGGGGCGCCAACTACACATCACGTTCTAAGTGAATAAAACCATCACGGAGACTTAAATGTGGCCCGGGAACCTGAGGACCCAGGGCACATGGTGTTCAGAACTAAGGTTGTACAGCCCCTCTCCTGAGGCCTTCATGATCGCCTCCCCCTGCTCCCACGTCATGCACTGGTCCTCCCAGGGGCCCTGCAGACTCTGCTCTGATCTCTCCACTCTGTATGGAAAACTTGCTCTCTGCTCATTTTGTCCAACTGTGCTGCTTCTCAACCTTCTCCTAAGCACTGGGCAACTTGTGTGCCCCTTCTGTATTCCCATTTACTACTCAAGACTGCTCCTGGACTCCTAACTCCCCTCTGAAACATCTGGAAATTAATCTGGATGGAGAGATACTTTACCATTGCTGCTCCCCCTGACCTGTACTCTGAGAAGAAGCGACCACAGCTTCCCTCTTATTATTCGGTCACTACCCTAACATTGGATGTTAATTGGGATTCCATTAAAGATCTGACATTGTAAGTCTTCTTTCACAATGAAATTGGTCCAACAGCAGCTAGGCTGCCATAGAAACAGCTCCATATTTCTATGGTAGTCCTTAGTTATTTGCCCAGTTTGTCACTGTCCAAGTTCACTATCTTAATAAATTGACATTATCAGTGGCGCCTGATTCATCAAGTGTGCACAATTCAGAGGAGAGCCAGATGTTGCTCTGACTCATGCCAACTCAGGAGCTGTCCTCCTTCCCCCCACCTCTCATCAGGGGCCCGAACAGAAGCTCTGAGATGGCATTCACTTGAACCACTATTTATCAAGTGCCTCCTCTGTGTCAGTTTCTTTGCTGGGATGCAAGAGACCCAGTCCCACTCTAGGGATCTCATCTAATGTGGGAAACACACAGAACCCCAAGTAAACAGACAAAAGGATGAACAACACAGCAACAGTGCTGTGAAAGCAATAAATGAGTGTCACAGCAGACAGAAGGGAAGGTCAGGGAAAGCCCGAGGACCCGACATTTAAGCTGAGATGTTTAGAATGTGAAAAATGGGAATGTGGGTCAGAAGGAAGGTGCCATGAGAAAGCCCTGGGATGGGAAAGGAACTCGGCAAATTTGGGGAAATGAACAAAGATAGTGGGGCTAAGGCTTAGCAAAGGAAGGGGATATGAGATCAGGGAGGTGGGCAAGGAGAGCTCTCCCAGGGCTCTGAGGACCACAGTAAGGATTTGAGACTTGAAGCAGGGGAATGACATGATCTGATTTGCATTTGAAAAAGACTGTAGTTGCCAGAAGGTTACCAATGATTCCATTAGTATCTATGGGCTCATGTCACTGTCTGTAACTGAGGAAACTGCACAAGCTACTGGGACCCATTTTTCCTCCTTTTCCTCCAAATGGGAGCCCAGGGTTAGGGGCTAAGGAGGATGGGCTTTCCTTGTCTTGAAGGAATATCCCTTTGCTTCTCAGAGCCTCACCAGGACCAGGACTATCACAGTGCTTCTCTCACTAGACCACAAGCTTCTGGAGGGCAAGGTAGGGTCCTATTCACTGTGGCCCCTGCACCTGGTGCCTGGTACATGCTGGCTGAGGGAATGGTGGACTGTACTGGTCTCTAATGGTAGCATCTCAGGTTAGGGTCTGGTGCCACAGCTATGCTACACCCATCCTAGAAGAAAGGCCTTGAGGGCACGTCTGCAGCTGGTGAAGCACCGGGCTAAGAGAAACACACCAATGCTTACAGGACCTTCTTTCAGGCATGACACTACCTCACACTGCCAAAGCTTTTTCTTTGAGGCTGAAGATATTTTTCATACAACTAACCTGAGTACCATTACACTCTAAGTATTTATTTATTTATTTAGCCTATATTGTGCCATATATTTTTTTGTAATTAATAAACTTTATTTTTTTTGGAAGAGTTTTAGGTTCATAGAGCACAGTATAGAGAGTTCCCATATACTGCTTGTCCCACACTTACAAACCCACCCCCAACGACATCCTGCAGCAGAGTGGTACGTCTGTTATAACTGATGAAGCTACATTGACATCATTATCACCCAAAGTCCATAGGTTATATTAGGGTTCACTCTTGGTGGTGCACTTTCTACAGGTTTGGACAAATGTACACTGACTGTGAAAGCAAGTCATGTTTCTTTCATAAAGAGTCCAGTTCTTGGGCTTCCTTCCTACTTGCAGGTCAGGTCCCTTGCTGGACCCCCTGTGACAAGATATCGGGAGGCCCTTTGTCCCAGGATGTGGTGCCTGGGGTCCTTACCTTTCTTTTCTCCAGTAAAGGGCACAAAGTCTTCCCGGTCTTTCTGTTCCAAAGCCTCCTTCTCCAGGTACATGAGGAGATGCTCGCGATCAAATGGGCCAGTGGCTGCTTTCTGTGTCTGGTCTTTCTGTCGCAATCCAGCTGGTAGCAGGGCGCTCTGATGACACAGAGGTGTGAGGGAGAAGGAAGGTGTTTGCTCTACTGATGTTCTGTTACCCAGCCCCCACCCCAGCCCTGCTGATAACGGGGGAGGAGGGACACCTGTGTAGAGACGCATGTGTGAACTGAGGACTAAGGTCTCCGGCATGTCTCTGAGCCCCTACTTGCTCTAACATCCTGGCTGAGGGGAAGGCTCCCAGTGAGTGCAGGCAGAACACAAACGGCTAGAGCAGCCTCCGAGTCTTCTGTAGGTGCTTTCTAGAATGTGGTGGCAAAAGTCCAGCTGCCCTTTGTGGCCTCCTTCCTCACAGATCACACTTAGGTTTGGCCAGCTCTGCACCCAAGGTGCTCCGAGGCAGGCATATGGAGACTAACGAGGAGCCAACGTGGCTATCCTCTCCTATTTCTAGCCTCTCTCCTAGGAAAACATCCAAGCATGTAAGCAAATACGGTAGATGCTGATACCTACTTGATGAAGCTTAGGGATTCCTTAAGTTTCAAAAACAAAAACATTTGTAAAAGTAAATAAAATATCCAGTGTCTGGCTTATCAAGATATCATATAAATATTTTTAGTGACATTTTTATTTATAGTAAAACTCATTATTTTGAATGCCTCAGATTCTCAGGTTAAGATAACACTATCAGGGCTGAAGAAAGTGTTTGCTAAACAAACACTGTAACAAGCTACTTAGCGTTTCAAGAGCTCATGAAAATATTAGAAGCTCCACTTAAATTTACATGATAGTATTGTTACGATAATTCAAATCTATCCGTTGTTGTAATATCACCAAAGGTTTCAAATTATTTATGCATTTTTTTATAAATGAGATATGAAAAATGTCTGTATTTGGGGTTAAAGACCTGGTTTAAATACCACTTCTGGTATTTACTAATATGGGATCTTATTTCAACTACCTTTCCTAGTTTGTCCCTCTCATATATGAAATGGGAATCATATTTTTAAATTTTTTTAATTTTTAAAATTTCATTTAGAGAGAGAACATGCACAGAGGGGGAGGGGCAAAGAGAGTGGGAGAGGGAGAGGGGGAGAGGGAGGGAGAGAGAGGGAGGGAGAGAGAGAGAGGGAGGGAGGGAGGGAAAGAGAGAGAGAATATCCCAAACAGGCTTCACACTCAGCATGGGACTTGATCCCATGACCATGGGATCATGACCTGAGCTGAAATCAAGACTCAGACACTCAGCTGACTGAGCTGCCCAGGTGCTCCTGAACAGGAATAAGACAATTTACCCCAAGGGCTTCTGTGCCCAGTAGAGTGTATGACCTCACAGAAGAACTATGGTAAGATTTGTTCTATTTCCCTCTTTCTTTCTTCTTCCCTAAGTCAGACTAGTCCTTTCTCAAGCAAAGGAAAATATTTTTTACCATTTACATTAAACTGTTTTTTGAGAAATACACTTGCCATATTATACTGAAGATGTGGCTACTGCGGTTCTTCATGAATTTGTCAGAGTGAGTGACCCAGAACCAATCAGGGGAAGAACCCAGAATTTGTATTTGCAGCTAAGGGATCTCTACACCATTGTTAAAGGACCAAGCTGCCACTATTTATTCCATACTATCATGAACTACGCTGCTTCAGTTCCAGGTCACTAACCTTGGGATCTAGGTCATCAAGAACATTTTCCAACTGTTTCAGTTCCTCTTCTGAGAGCTTGCCAAGAAGCTCATCTTCATCAATGTTCTTGTATTTCTCCAGCTCTTTTTGAAAAGGGAGTGCCATGGTTTCTTATATGCCCTTCTCATGGGTCGTGAACATTTAAACAGGCCAGCTTCCCAGGACTTCAGAATACTACAAATAAGAAACAGACACCGTTATCTTATTCTGCGAACCGGACTTATTGACAG
This sequence comes from Crocuta crocuta, assembly GCF_008692635.1. Classification (NCBI taxonomy): domain Eukaryota; kingdom Metazoa; phylum Chordata; class Mammalia; order Carnivora; family Hyaenidae; genus Crocuta; species Crocuta crocuta. Next base: position 2,967,878 of record NW_027530019.1, read on the forward strand.
GAGATGGGGCTGTGCTATCTGGAGTTTTTACTGGACAAATAATTACAAGAAAAGCTAATATCACCTCCCTCTTTAGGGCAACTAGACAGCTTACAAAGGGTTTTCATATGCATTCTTTCGTTTATTTAGATCTTTACAAGGAGCCCAGAAAGGAAGCCTGGACAGATATTAATATCCCATTTTACAGATGAAGACTCTGAGGCGAAGGTGGCTAAGTGCTTGGCTAGAGGCTCCAGAGCTGGCGTGTGTCAGGCGTCCTGGTTTCCAGTGGAGTAGGGAGCCTTCCTACCACACTACTCTGCCTCCTCCAGCCTTCCACAGAAAACAGAAACAAACAATGCACTAATTGTAAGGCAGTTGTAAGAAGCATACTTGTGTCTTTTCAGGGAGAGAGTGATGTGAGGAATACAAAATGGGGCTAATTCAGGAAAGAGTTTGGGACGTTCGTGTGAGAAAGCATTGTTCAGTAACTCCCTGCAATTCATCTAAGTAAGATTCTAAAATCCTGACTACATACTCTCTCCATCTTTATTTTTTTCTTTCCTCATTTCCTATTCTCTTTCTAGTCCCATTTCCTTTTTTTAAAAATTTTTTAATGTTTATTTATTTTTGAGAGAGAGATTGATAGAGTGAGACCAAGAGAGGGGCAGAGAGAGAGGGAGACACAGAATCTGAAGCAGGCTCCAGGCTCTGAGCTGTCAGCACAGAGCCTGACGCAGGGCTCAAACCCACAAACTGTGAGATCATGACCTGGGCTGAAGTTGGAAGCTTAACTGACTGAGCCCCCCAGGCCCCCCCCCCCCCTTTTTTTTAAGTAGGCTGAAGTGAGAGCCCAACATGGGCTTGAACTCAAAACCCTGAGACCAAGAACTAAGCTGAAATCAAGAGTCTGATGCTTAACTGACTGAGCCACCCAGCAGCCCCTAGTCCCATTTCCTTTTTGTTTCCGTAGTCATGCTCCCTGTTTCGTCACACCTCTAGTCCATTCTCCTTTCAACCCACCCTTTTATACCACCTTACTCCTAAACTTCCACTCAAAATGAAATTTTTACTCAATCCCGTCTTTCCTGCAGAGGGTTTTTCATCTCTCCCTTAGAAAGATAATATTGCATTTAGGAAATAGCAAGGTGCTTACTTAGCTGATTGTGTTTCTCCTTATGCAGTATTAACCTCAATCAGATATTTCAAGGCAATTAATATCTGCTGTATACCTATTATTTGTCAGGTATGGGTCTAGAAAGCAGCAACACAAAGATTAACAAGATGTGATCTCTCCTTCAAGAAGATCACAGCTCAGTGAGACACCTGAATAGAGATAATACCACTTGAAAAGTGTTGTAACAGAAGTATAAAATAGGTTTAAAAGCACAAGACGGAGGCATCTGGGTGGCTCAGTCGGTTAAGCTTCCGAATTTGGCTCAGGTCATGATCTCACAGTTCATGAGTTTGAGCTCCATGTCAGGCTCTGTGGTGCCAGCAGAGCCCAGAGCCAGCTTTGGATTCTGTGTCTCTGTCTCTCTCTCTGCCCCTCCCTGCTCACTCTTTCTTTCTCTCTGTCTCAAAAATAAATAAACATTTTAAAAAATTTTAAAACACAAGAGGAAGTAATTATCGGGTAAGAGAGGTGGGGAGTTGAGAGGAAACTGTGAAAAAGGGGTTGTGTCTGAGCCCTGAAGGAAAAGATCACAGTTGGGTGCGGGTGGGGAAGGATTATTCCAGAGGAAGAGCAGCATAAACAAAGGCACAAAGATAAGAAGGTAGAAGATATGTTGGTGAAGGGCTGATGTGCTACAGGGAGAGGAAAGAACTAAAGGCAAGACAGGGACAGTGTGCAGGGCCTTCTCTATGAGCCTCGTTAAGGACCCTGGGCTTTATTCTGTTGGAGATGGGGAGCCACCACACATTTTTATTTTTATCATTATTATTTTTGTTAGTTTAAAAAGTGTTTATTTTTGAGAGAAAGAGAACACAGGTGGGGAGGAGAAGAAGGAGAGGGAGAGAGAATATCAAACAGGCTCTTCACTCTCAGTGCAGAGTCCCCCTCGGCGCTCGAACTCACAAACCATGAGATCATAACCTGAGTCGAAATCAAGAGTTGGATGCTCAACTGACTGAGCCACCCAGGCACCCCTCCACCACAAATTTTTAAAGTAGAGGAATGATCTGAAAAGCCCTGTTTTGTTTTTTTTTTTTATAGAAAGTAAATCAAAAGGTAAGAATGAAAATAGGTTTCATGGGAAGAGACTGGGTGAAGGTGAGCCACTGAAGGGCTATTAGAATGTTGCTCTCCTCCCATATTAATTCAACTGCTCACCACATTCAAGTCTGTGGTTTTCTATTTGGGTGTCTTTTCCATATACAACATAACTCTCTCATTAGTCAGATTTTTTTTTTTTTTTTTTGAGAGAAAGAGAGACAGCACGGGAGAGCATATACACTGCAGGTAGGAGCAGAGGGACACGGAGAGAGAGTGAATCTTAAGTAGGTTCTATGCTCAGTGTGGAGACCGATGTGAGGCTTGATCTCATGACCCTGAAATCAAGAGTCAGAAACTTAACTGACTGAGCCATGAGACACTCCAAGCCTGACTTTTTAAGCTTCCATTGCTATAGTCCAGTAAAACAAACATACTCCTGCAAAAACTATTCCACTGAAGTCAGAGACCAATTGGATCATAGGCACTTTGTTCTGGTCCCTGCAACCACTTATTTATCACGTGACACTGGGCATGGATCTAAATCTGCCAGGCTCTTAACCATCAAAAGAACTGGTTGAGCCATCCTACTTAAAGTTACACAGTTTTCCACTTTTTTTTTTTAATTTTTTTTTTTAAGNAGTTTTCCACTTTTAACATCCTGAAACTGAGATGTATTTTACAATGGATGATCCTACAATTACTGTTGGCCCAACAGCAGCCAAGATGTACTTGACACTGCCTATGAATGCATAAATATCAAAAGCACTAGCTTCAAAACTAGAAGAATGGGAGTCAGGGATTTGGAAAAAAAAATCCCAGGAGCTTTAAAAAAAAAAAATAGTGGACCAACCACTCTTTTTAAACCTAATGGAGAAGGAGTGAGAGTNTATCACTCTTTTTTAAAAAAATGTTTTTAATGTTTGTTTATTTTTGAGGGAAAGAGAGAGCGCATGAGTAGGGGAGGGGCAGAGAGAGAAGGAGACACAGAATCTGAACCAGTCTCCAGGCTCTGAGCTGTCAGCACAGAGCCTGATGCAGGGCTCGAACTCACAAACCATGAGATCATGACCTGGCTGAAATCAGACACTTAACTGACTGAGCCACCCAGGTGCCCCACCACTCTTTTTTTTTTTTTTTTTTAAGTTTATTTATCCATCCTGAGAGAGAGTACAAGCAGGGGAGGGGCAGAGAGAGGGAGAGAGAGAGATAGAAAGAGCATCCCAAACAGGCTCCATACTGACAGCTCAGAGCCCAGTGTGGGGCTCGAACTCACGAACTATGAGATCATGACCTGAACTGCAGTCAGCTACTTAACCGCCTGAGCCACCCAGGCGCCCCGAAACAATTACTACTCTGAATGGCACTGAGGATATGCTGTGTGGGAAAAAAACAGACATTAATGGCTGAATTAAAAAGTGGCTCAAAAAGTTGAACTCTAAAGGTGAAGAACTTTTAAGAATATTAACCAATTTATTTCACTTGCACTTTTTTTTATGCCTGGAGTGATCTATAATCCAAAAAATGTATTCACAGAAGCTATATTTCAAATGGCCAGATCATTGGTAGGTCAATGCATAAACAAATTGTAGTATACCCACATAATGGAATCTATTCAGAAGTAAAAAGGAATGAACTATTGAAACACACTATAACATGGAGGAACATCCAAATAATTATGCTGAATAAAAGAAGCCAGCCCCAAAAGAATGCAGATGGTATGACTCCATTTATCTAAAATGCTAGAGAGTGTAGACCGATCTATATGACAGACAGTAAATTAGTAATTGCTTGGGGATGGAAGAGAGACAGGTAGTGAAGGGCAGAGGAGAGGATCCTGAAGGGGCATGAGGAAAATTTTGAGCTATACATATGTTTGTTCACTACTATGATTGTGGTGATGGTTTCACAGGTGCATGCATATTAAAACTTAGCAAACTGTACACTTTAAATACATGCAATTTTAAAGGATTAATAGAGGCACCTGGTTGGCTCAGTCTGCTGAGCACCCGACTTTGGCTCAGGTCATGATCTCACAGTTGATGGGTCTGTACTGGACAGTTCAGAGCCTGGAACCTGCTTCAGATTCTGTGTCTCCCTCTCTCTCTACCCCTCCCCCACTTGCATTCTGTCTCTCAAAAATAAATAAAAATGTTTAAAAAATTCAAAAAAAAAAAGAATATATGCAATTTGTATGTAAATTAAATGATTTCAAGAAAGTCTGTATGTAAATCTAATCTTTTAGTCATTCATTTTAAAAACTTGGACCACCCTCATATTCTCCTCTTTTTTTTTTTTTTTTAATGTTTATTTGACAAGGTGGGAGGAGGGAGGGTAGGGACAGAAAGAGAGGGAGACACAGAATCCAAAGACAAGCTCCAGGCTCTGAGCTGTCAGCACAGAGCCTGACACAGGGCTCAAACTCACAAACCATGAGATCATGACCAGACCAAAGTCAGACACTTAACTTACTGAGCCACCCAGGTGCCCTGTCTCCCCGTTCTTTTCATGTCCACTTGGTTAGCACCTCCTATAGACTCCTCCTACACAGAACTTTTCACACCACCCCTTCCTGTCACTCCTGTTTTGGACCTTAGCCCTTTGGCACCCCTAATCGCATCTTGAAAGATTTCTGTTCTTCTTTCTAAGCTACCAGAGCACCACAATCAGATCATCTTTCTTCACACTGCTAACAAGCCACTCCTCTGGCGAAGGACTTAACAATGCCCCCCTCTTGTCTACAGAATGAAAATTCAGGCAGTCTAACATCCAAAACTCCTATAATTTGGCTTCAATGTGCACTTTCTGTTTTCTGCCTTCATTACTTTCCCCTGGGATTTACCCTACTCCAGCCAAAAAGGCTTATTCACTCTCTGTGATAGGCAAAATAATGACACCCTACAGATGTCCAGATGCTAATCCTCAGGACCAAGAATATGTTACTTTACATAGCAAAAGAGACCAGGTGGGTTAAATCAAGAATCTTAAAATAGGGAGATTATCCTGGATTATCTGGGTGATCCCAATGTAATCACAAGGGCTCTTAAAAGATGAAAAAAGAAAGCAGAAGCCAGAGAAGACGTGATGATAGAAGCAGAGGGTCAGCATGATGCTGGCTTTGAAGACAGAGGAAGGGGCTGAGGGCCAAAATGTGGCCAGCCTTTAGGAGCTGGGAAAGGCAAGGAAATGGATCCTTTTCTAGAGCTTTCAGAAAGGAGTGCAGACCTGCTGACACCTTGATGTTAGCCCAGTGAAACCCGTTTTGGATTTCCAACCTCCAAAACTGTAACATAATAAACTCTTATTGTTTTTAAGTCACTGAATTTGTGACAGCAGCAATAGGAAACTAATACACTCTCTTATCCATACATTTCCATTTCTCAACGTAATTGGTTCTGAGTATCTTCTGTTTGCCCCTCCACGTCCACTCCCCACCTTGCTCTGTGCCCCAGGAATACAATGTATTTACACTGCATGAATGGGCTCTCTTGCTCTCTGGTGTATGTCTGGCCAAGAGGAGGCTCTACAAAGAAACAGGAGGGCAGGGTTGGTCCAGAAGGTCCTCTCTATAGACAGCTGCTCTCTCATTCAGCCGACTTCAGGCCTGGGGGTGATGAAGGGTCCCTGTCGTGGCTAGTGCCAGATTTCTGCCTCACTGGAGTCCCTAAACCCGCTCTACTTCTTTGTAAATAGATTCTTTATTAAAACTTCTTCAAATTGTTCAGTTTGAGTGTGTCCTCTGTTTCTTGTTGAAACCTTGGCTGATAGAGTAATATTCCTTGGAATGCCCTGCTCTATGCTCATGGCCTATCCATGTGCTCTGCTTTTGAGACCTGGCTCAAATCCCAGCTCTGCAGGACCACAGAATGTCAGAGCCAACTGAGGCCTTAAAGATCATCCAGTCTAGCAACATAGATGGTTTTCCTCCTATTTCCTGGTCACTCCATCTTGGTCTCTTTCGGCAATTCCTTTTCCTCTACCTTAACTACTGGCATACTCAGGTCCTGTTTTAGAACTTCTATTTGGTACCTGGGTGGCTTAGTTGGTTAAGCGTCCAACTTCAGCTCAGGTCATGATCTCATGGTTCATGGGCTCAAGCCCCATGTCAGGCTCTGTGCTGACAGCTCAGAGCCTGGAGCCTGCTTCTGATTCTGTGTCTCCCTCTCTCTCTCTAACCCTTCCCCGCTCGCACTGTCTCTCTCTCTCTCTCTCAAAAGTAAATAAACATTAAAAAATTAAAAAAAAAAAAAAAAGAACTTCTACAAATCTCCCAGGGGAACTCAATGCCTCCAAAGTTTTAACTATAATCCATATCTTAAAGACACTCAAATCCATTTATTTGTCTTAGACTTTGTTCCTGAGGCCTAGGTCCAAATATTTCCAACTGCCAAGCCAATATCTTTCCTTGGCTGCCTCAAGCACCTCTGAGTACTCTCATCATTTCTCCTACCAAACAGCTTCTCCTCCTCTAGGATTTCCAGGTGGCACCAAGAAACCAGGGAGCCATGCTTGACACCTTTTCCTTCTCTCCTCCTCACCCATCCATCACCAACCTGCCCTTACCTGAACGTGTTAGAATCCACCTACTTCACTTGTCTGCACTGCCTCATCCAGTCTTATCCCTTTGCTCCTTTCTCCATACAAATAATCTTTTTAAACAACTCTGCCTTATTGCTTAAAATTCTCCAATGGCTTCCCACTGCTTTGTGGATAAGGATCAAATTCAGAGTCTGGCCTCTGTCAGCCTCATCAGCCTCATCCTGCACTACACTCCCCATCTCCTCCTGGCTCCAGCCTCCTGGACCACCTCCAATTCCTGGATCATGCCTTATGTTGTTCGCTCTGCTCAGAACACTAGTTACCCCCACCCCACTCTCAGTTGAATGCTGTCTTATTCATCTTCTAGCCTCATGTAAGCTTCAATTCTTCCGGAAGGCCTTGTTCAGACGCTGAGACAAGACTGGGGTCACTTCCCTCCTCCCCCATGGCATACTCCCTTGATCACAGCTCTCCTTGACTTTATTCCCATTGCTTGTTTTATCTCTGTCTTCCTTGCTAATCTCTGTGAGGGTGGGGACTACATCAGTGTTGTTCAGTGTTATAATCCTGGCTTCCAACACCAGTCTTCACCCAGAGAGTAGGCATCCAACAAATGCAAATGAAGGAAGTGAGCGCAGAGAGGTGAAGTGACCCACCGGTCCAGAACTCATTCCACTACTTGCCTCTACTCTCTGCCATGGAACTTTGTGAGGCCACCTAAGACCACAGAAACTGCTCCTCTTCCTAAATTCACACTATGTCACCAATTTAGTGTTCATCTCTTGCTCTCTCATTATCTTTCCATGTTTGTCACATATGTGGTTTTCTCTCCAACTCTTACCACAGACTCCCAGAGGACAGAGGCAACATCACAATTCCTTATATTCTTAGGCTTCTCAAGCTCCGGTCTGTATATTCATTTAACAAATATGTACTGAAAGCCCACCTTTTCCAGATAGCACTGGGACAAGAGCAGTGAACAAAACAAATGATACCCTGTGCCCCAAGCAAGCTCACAGTGTGGCAGGGCAAGAGATGTTAATTAACTAGTTACAGTAACATGTTAATATGATAGAACAGTACCCTTAAAACAAACTGCATACACTGCATTAATGAAGGGGTGTCAAAGCCAGAGGAGAAAAAAAAACAGTGCATCCTCCTGGAGCACAACTTTGACCTTAAGATCTGGGGGAAAGCTAGTTACTGTCATTTAATACAAACTATAGGTACACTGTGGAGAAGAATGCAGCATGCACAGAATTGTAAAGGGCAAGTTGCAGATCTCTGGCTCATGGCTGGCTGGCCTGCTTAAGCCTGAGCCCCACAAAGGTTCACATATGGTCGCTCCTTCCGTTGGCGATGCCACAGTGGCAAGTCTGCAAAGTGCTGCTTCAGCCTCCCTCCGCAGAGTGTCTGTCCCATGGCAAGCACTCAACGTGCAACCAGATACGAATGTACACGCTAGACTGAAGCAAGTGCCAAGCAAGGCTTCCTGGAGTCATGTGAGCACACACACCAAGTCAGTGAGGAAAATGAAGATGGGGCGAAGGACTAGAGGTGAAGGAGGAATGACCTGGGTCCTCCAATCACTCTTCTATTCCCCAAAGCCCTTCCCTAGGAAAGAAAATAAGGAGTGTGGCTTCTTTTGCTTCTTTGTACACTACCTTATTTGTACAACAGTGGTATGAAAGAAGAAAAACAGATACCACACCAAGCGCTCAGCCTCTGGCCCTGCCTACACACGAAGACTTGGAGCCAAAGCCAAAACAAGCAGCCCGATGTATTAAGCCCCGTCCAAACCAACGGTGAATTTTTACAAAAGACTACACAAAAAAATACTCTTTTTTTTTAAATGTTTTATTTATTTTTTAGGAGAGAGAGAGAGAGAGACAGTGTGAGCAGGGGAGGGTCAGAGAGAGAGGGAGTCACAGGCTGAAACAGGCTCCAGGCTCTGAGCCGGCAGTCAGCACAGAGCCCGACGCGGGGCTCGAACCCACGAACCGCGAGATCATGACCCAAGCGAAAGTCGGACGCTCAACCGACTAAGCCACCCAAGCGCCCCCAAAAAATACTCTTAAAAATGTAGTGGAAAAAATTTAAATGGGCAAAACTGTGCCATTAAGTTACTTCAGATATGTACATCTCTAGGAAGGCTCATGGAAAGGGCTCACTGGGAGAGGCAGTGCGCAGGTGTGGCTGGAGAAGGGGGACCTGGGCTTCAACTATACTGGTGATGATTTATTCCCAGGTAGAGGTGGGGAAGTGAGAAGTTACTATTCTTTATTATAAATCTTCAATATTTCATAATAGTTTAAAAAATAATCACTGAACCAACATAAACAAGGGTCAAATCTACATTTTCTGAAAGTAGTAAATTAGAACAAATCAGCATATCAACATACCTTCCAACAAAACGTGAGTAGTTCCTATATATTGAATTCCTTTCTAGCTGCAGCCAAATGCAAAAATGTGTACAAAACAATAGTCTGTGGCCACCTGGGTGGCTCAGTAGGTTAACTGTCCAAATTCGGCTTGGGTCATGATCTCACAGTTTGTGGGTTCGAGCCCCGCGTCGGACTCTGTGCTGACAGCTTAGAGTCTGGAGCCTGTTTCGGATTCTGTGTCTCCCTCTCTCTGCCCCTTGCCCACTCACACTCTGTCTGTCTCTCTCAAAAATAAACATTAAAAAAACACCACCACATAGCTTGTGCTTTGAAATCTAGCTATTTGAAGATGGCCCAGTCATGTCTGTTTCTCCTTCCTTTCTTCCCAACCAAATGGCTCCTGTCATATTCTGGGAAATACTGGCAGTGGATGAAGGGCAGAGAAGGGTTGGGACGAGGAGGAATTTCAGGCAAAAAGTATGACAAGGCAATTGAAGGGAACAAGCTGAAAGAGGAATGAGAAACAGATCTCACCAGAATTAAGACTTTCTCTCTGAGACTACGTGTTGTTAACTTCCCAAACTTAACCACACTAAAGTTCTCATAGCTCAAATTGTGCTTGAAAACAGTCTCCTTTTAAGACAATGTTCCCACCAGTGAGCCACCCCCCTCCAGGTTTGTAAGACTTAAGGCAGGGGCCTTGGAGTCAACTAGCCCTGGGTGTGATGGTTATAGGTCTGTGTGCAAGAGAAACTTCTCCAAGCCTCTGTTCCTTCCTCTGCAAGACAGGCAAAGAAGAGTACTTATTTCAGAAGGTGGAGGTGATGCTTAATGGGATAGTGTGCGTAGTAGGTGCAGTGCCTAGCACATGCAAGCCCTCAGTTGAAGCCATTTCTCTTTTGTCCTTGGTCTGGGAATAGTCTTATTTGGAGTATTTGGTCCCTCCATTATCTTTGTCAGGATCTGTTAACTATAGAGAGGCAGCATCTTCTAAGAGTCCCGGGTCAGCACTGCCAGGTTTAGCAGGCCACCATGCATAGGCTGGCCACAGGAGTTAAGGTTTCCACCTGGGCAGACAGCAGCCAAGAAGCTTCCTGGCTGGGGCAGAAGCTCTGTAGCATGGAAGTCTTAGACTCTCTGCCAGACTGCTACCTGGTTTCTAATTCTCTTGGCAGGTCCTACTTCCTGCTGCTGCCTTATGCCTCTGGTCCTATTCTGTTTTCTGAGGCGTTCCTATTTCCTGACTTCTCCTCGCACTGCACTTGAGTATATGTGTCTTTTTGGTTTTTAACTGCTTATTAGTTCTGGCCATATTCCCTCGCCTTGCCTTCAGGAACTGATGGCTTCTCACTTCCTGACTGGCCTATGGGTTCTCTACTTTCTGTCTTCTGATTTGCATGCCCTCCCAGCGTCTGCCTGCTTATGTAGTCTTTGACCTATTTTGTCTCTTACTGTGGCATCTGTATCCCAGCTGAGTTTTGATCAGTGTTTGTTATGACTTATAGGTACTATGTGCACCTTGACTCATGACTGCTTATGAAGATGATATGCAAAATACTTAGCAAACAGTATGGGATGGGCACTGCCCAGTCAGAATGGTTGTCAGCTCTAAATAACAGGGATGGCTGTCCTGTACATACTGGCTGAACAGGAGCCCAGCTTATTAGACTCTAGACTCCTTCGACTGCCCTGATGAGAGGCCTCTCAGAGCTGGTGCCACATATTTCCTCCCTACTCAACCCCACGCTTGGCATGGCTGGCCTCGTGCCCTGTTTCATGAGCTCCTATTACCCACAGTCCTAGAGCTGACCTTCTCATTACCACTCTACCCAGGTTTCAACAGGGGAAACCTGGCAACCTACTTAAAGAGATGGGGTAGCCTTGAGGCCAAAGCAGGAGGGCAAAACATAAAAGTAGAAATATATATATCCCACGTATAGCAAAAGTATCTCTGCAGCAAAAGACTCCGTATAAAACGGTGTTGTTTCTTAAGAGTTCATTCTGTTTTCCTGGATGGACAACAGGAAGTCTCTTCTGCACATGTCTTCTATGAGCGTCTTTGAACCACTTATTGTCTATAAGAAACAATTCAGTTGTATGTGATTTACTAATAAAGAGAATGAGAGGATACCCTACAACTTCTGTTCAGTCAAAAAGGCTGGATCTGTTCTTTCCTCGACACTCCCCTAACTCAAAATAGAACAACCCCTGGAGCTTCCTTCTACACACACACAAATCTTGAACACAGAGAGGAAAGAACAGTGTTTTCAAGATGGTTCTTGGGTAGGGCTAGCATTTCAAAGGTTTGGGAATTATCAATACTTTGAGGTTGGAGTTAGAGGATGCAGTATCGTAAGAATAAATGACTGATAGGAGCCAAGACAAATCAAAAAATGGGAACTTCCCCTGAGCCCACTCACACCTCCAACAGGATTTCAATCTTGGGAACTCAAAGCCACAGATTCACTGCGGCTGGGTGTCACTAACTGCACAGTTCTCTACAATCCTTTCTCTTTATCGACTTTCTAATTTTATTAATCTTCCCACTTAATTTAAAAAGTTCAAACTTACAGAAAGTATAAAAGAACAGTATAATAAATACCTGCCTATCATTCTTTTAGATTCACTGCCATCATTTTGCTACATTCCTGAGCTTGCTCCCTCACCTTTACACTTTTCACTTTTTGCCTCTGAACTAGCTCCAAGTTGCAGATATCATGACATGTTTCCTCTAATACCTGTACCTCAAACGACTAAGGACAGTGTCCTACATAACCACAGGACCACTACTGCACCTAAGAAAATGAAAAGTAATTCCACGATATTATTTAATATGCAGTCTACATTAAATTAAAATTCTTCCAGTAGTCTCCAAGTCATCTTTTACAGCTATATATTTTTTTTCTTATCTAGGATCCAAAGTTCACATATCTCGAGTGGTTGTTACATCACTAGAGTATGTTAATCTGCAATACTCCCTGCTCTCCCAACCGTCACCTTTCCAGTCTTTTCCGAACACTGCATAGGTGAAATCATGACCTTATTGCATCCCCACGGGAGACTCATAATAGGTGCCGGTAGACTTGAGCCCTAGGCTGAGGTGATAACCTCCTCATCTTTCCATTGGATGGCCACGTTTCCTCTAGGTAATTTGTGGTGAGATAATCCTATTCTCCAACAACCTCTCAAAGGTTCTGAACCCATGGAGGAGTCCTTGTCTGAATCAGTTACGGTAGAGTCTGCACAGCGCTGGTTTTCTGGTTCTCTTACTCCTTTTGTTGTGTATTATTCAAACAATAGCCCATCAGTCCCTGTCCTCTCTTTCCTCAGTGTGTATGCTCTCTGGTTACTTCTTACTGGGGCTTCCCCCCACCTCCTTGTTGACCACATTTAACCAGCCTCGCCCAGACGTTCTCCCTTTACCTGCCGATCTCATGACTTCGCATTCAGCAAATTAAAAACAAAAGCAAAGAAACACATGTTGCCTACCAATTTACAGTAATTTACAAACATTAGTGTGGCTGTAATACATATTTATTGGGTTAGATTGAAGAGAGTAGAAAGAGGGAATTAGTTTTATTTTTTTTTTAATCGGATTCCTAAGGCCTGAAAAGAAATCTTTCCTCTTCACTAAGGTAAAGCCACTTGTTCTGTCACAATCAGGCTTTTTGTAATGGTGTTGAACAGAAGCGACCTCATCCCTTCAGTTCCCTCATAGAAGAATCTAGGAAGAACAGAGGTTTAGAAATCATGGGCCCAAATGCCCCATTTTATATGGAAAAGGGACTCAGAGAGGTGAAGGGGCCTGCCCAACTCCTTAATGGTACGACTAGAACAGGAACCTGGTTTAAAAAATACCTCCTCTGATGTTCATTTTCATTCCCTTCCCCAGTGCCTGTGATTCGGCTGTTTAATAAGCAAGATGAAGCCGTAGCATTCACGGCCTCCTTCATTGCTAATTTGCATTTTGCCTGCATTACCTTCCCACCTTTGAATGCTTTAGGTAAAAATTCCCATTAGGATCCTTTTATTAATATTATTTTAAAACCAATCTTCCGTTCTGCAGAACAACAGGGAAATTTTAGTTAGATTCAGGGAGCACATGCTATCACTACTTTATTAACCAGGGGGAAAAAAAATAAAGGTCTCGAGGACCTGCAGCATCAGGCAGTTCCCTGAATGCAGCTTTCTCGGAGGCTGAAATGCCCAGCGGGTGACAGTTCTAGGGATCTCAAAAAGAGATGCCAGCTAGAATCCACCCTTCCTCATCTCCCGCTGTAACGAGGCGGCGAGAGGCACCGCGCTCCGGGAGGCTGTCTAACGTTCACAGGAGAGGAGAAAGTGGGGAACAAAGCCCGGCGTGGAAAAACCCAGCCCCGCAGCGCGAAGACAGGAGANGGCGCGCCGCGGCCGCGCGGAGGCGGGACCCCCTGCCGGGTCCTCCCCTGCAGGTGTCCTCTCCCGGAATCTACGTCCCGACCCCGTCACCGCTCCGCAGGCGCCGAGGACCTCAGCCTTGGGGAAAAGCTGTGCAGGCTCTTTTGAGAAGCTCGGGGCTACGCATAGGGTGGGTGGCAAAGGCTTTTCAAGCCAGTGAGGAGCAGTTGGGTGAGTGAGCATCTTTACGCGAAAGCCTTAGTTTTTACAGGCTTTACTGGGGCCTGCGGCGGGGACCCGGGAAGGAGGAGTAGCTGGGGCAGATGCCTCCAGGGGGGCGCTTAAGGTAAGCCAGGTTGGGTTTAGCAAGGCTGATTTAAAGTTTTGGGGTTTAGGTTGTTGGAGAGCCAATGCACGCGCAGTGACTTTTACTGGATGTGACTAGAAACGCTGCCTGTCGAGTCTCGGCAACCTCCGTAAAATAGGCTTAAAGCCTGAAGACATACTGTGAGGACTAAACCCATATTAGGTGCATGTACGGAAGCACCTCTATGAGGCACTTAACACACCCGTAGTAAAGGTCCCTTTCTTGGAGGTTACAGGGGTGTACCTGGACACACTTCTCTCCTGGGAAGTCCTACATATAATAATACTAAGTTAAAAATAGGTGAGCCTCATTGGCCTGGGGAGATAGATAAATATTAAAACCCAATTGGCTTGTCATTGCCAGCCATTTAGCCCGTTAACTTCATCCTGGAACGTACTGAAATGTACTCTCTGCCAGGTTCTTGGGAGCTACAAAGATAGAGAAAATACGATCTTGTTTCTGAAGCATGAAAGTGGGGTGGGGTGACATAGGACAAAGACAGAAATTACTAAAACACACGGCATAGTGGGGTTATCTTCCAGAAGCTTTCTCTAATTAGATGTGCTCTCTCTCCTTTATTGAACCCTTTTTGCATACTTCTACTGCAACTCTTGTATATAGCATTTATCTACAGGGGTAATGTATGTTGAGTTTTATAAGTGGCTACTATGCAGTATTTTACATTATGGTGAGATTTGCATCTTAGGGATGCGGTGAAAGGGAAATAAATAAAAGGGATGGATGTAGCATTGCTAGTGTAATCTGCCTGAAATAGGCAAAGGGTGAATCGAGGTGAAACAGCATCATGATCTAGCATGACTTGTGCAGTTATCATGTGGCAAAAACAAAACAAAAAAAGACCCACATAGGAAATTCTGTATTTGAAAATAATAACACAACTTTGCTTCTGTGAAAATACTTTCCTACTCAATGTTCTTACTTGATTTTGGCAACAATCTGTGGGATACAGAATGAGGAGTTTCCCCTGATTTCTAAGAGGCACAGAAAGGTAATATGACTTACTCAAGGTCATCTGGTAGGTTATTAAGCCTATCTTCTCTCCTTCCACCCTGTCCCTGCCCCCAAAGAGGTTTAGTCCTATCTTTCCTTTGTACATTTCAAAGTAGGGCCATGCCTTCCCCAGAAGGTGGGCTGAATCAGAAAACAAAGTTAATTCTCTAAGGCTCTTGGGTGTCATCCTTGCACAGGGCCCATGCTAATCTTCTCTGTATCGGTCCAGTTTTAGTATATGTGCTGCCAAAGTGAGCACTCATTCTGTGAGGCTCTTGGAACTAGTATGATGAACATTGGCAACAGGAGGTACTGAGTGAGAGACTGGTGTGATTTCCACTATCAACTGTAGTAATGGACTGCCTCCTCACCAGAAAGACACATCTGATCTGGAAAGAGTGAAATGAAATGGAGGCATGACCAAGCCAGCTGAAATCATGTTCCCAAGTTTTCTTGTCATTTGTTATTCCAAATATCCTATGTGGCATGATATCTTTGACTTTCTTATGTTGTGCATTTATCCTAAGTCATAACCTTTGTTAAATAAGAACAGGACTACTTACAGATCAATCCAGCAGTTTTCCCAGAGAAAGTCGATGAGAGGCATAAGCTGAAAATAATAAAACAATTTTACTCATATTGGGAGAAAGAGTAGCAAAGGTTTGATATAGCAAGGATACACAGTGGTGTATCATCTTTCTCTTTGGGTTTTTTTGTGGTTCCCCACAAGGAAAACGTCTGCATGTGATGAAATGAATGGAACATTACTTCAGGTGAAGACTGTGACAAGAAGCAGCCATAGAAATGGTTTCTTAAGTTAAAGTCATAGTTGGCAGCCAGAGCAAAGATACTAGAGCTCTGTGACCGTCCCAGAGCCATGCATGAGCTCCAGGAAGATGCTGACACCAAATTAAAGACATATAGTTGTGAAAAAGAACTTCTAATCAATCTCTGCCTGTACCATCAGGGCTAGAAGCTAGATTAGATGTTAATGAATGAGGCAGAAAGGTACAACAAGGAACCCTTCTATATTTAATGTTAAAACTTAATGGAATATGATCAGTTCCAGTTTGTTTAGTTCTTTAAATCTAATATCTATGTCTAAAACTTTTTAAGGGAAAAAAGGATGTCAGCCATGCCTATGACTTACCAGCTGAAACCCATCAGCATTTTTGGACCATATCTTGTAGGTTTAACTTTAAACTTGCTTTTTAGGGGAGCCTAGGTGGCTCAGTTGGTTAAGCGCTCGACTTTGGCTCAGGTCAGGACTTCACGGTTTGTGGGTTCGAGCCCTGCATCGGGCTCTGTGCTGCTGGCTTAGAGCCTGGAGCCTCTCTCTCTGCCCCTTCCCCGCTCATGCTCTGTGTCTCAAAAAATGAATAAACATTAAAAAAAATTTTTTAAACTTGCTTTTTAGAAAATGCAAATGTAAAATTGAAACAGCTAGAGCTGGAAGGGACGTTACATATAATCTTATCTACTGTCTTTGTGGAGGCAAGGAAGTTGCTATGTCAACAGTAAATGTCACTTGACACAAAGTAGAAAATTCTGTGTGGCAGTTATAATGAAGTATCTTCATTATTCACAATGAAATATGTAGTATACCTCATTAAGAACATATAGCAAGTACTCAACATCCATTCATCTGTCCTCCTTCTTTACAGAAGTCTGTATAAATGTGTTTCACTATTAGGGAAGGTAACCCTATTACCATCTCAGAGGTACACTCCTAAACTATCCTGAGCAAGATCCTTTTGACTGACCAGTGAGAGGTTAGGGGTGCGCACAGAACCCAGTTCTGGTATGTGAGACCTGAGGAGAGGTCTGTGAAGTCCTGGGAAAGATTTTCTTGTTCTTCAACAGAGACATACAGGGAAACATGCCACCATCTCCGCTGGATGTTGTTGCATCTGGCTGTGTTACTGAAAGTGGTCCCTTAGGAAGCCAGCACACTGATGATGTCAGAGTAAAGAGTCAGAATGAACCTGGGTTGGTGATGTTATTGTTAAGTCAGTAAACCAATCAGAACTGGTGCTGCCCCACTTCTGGATTTCTTGCTATATGAGATAATAAATATCTGTATTGATGAATCAATTTGAGATGGAGTTTTCTGTTACTTCAAGCTGAAACCATTCTATATGTTACAGATAAAATGTAAAAGTGAGTTCTTTGAATGGACTGAAGGTCTGCTTCTCAGAGTTAATAAAAGCAAACAACCATAGCCGTAGGCAAAGGATGGGGATATTATCATGTCATTGATAGAAGTATGGGTTGTAACATCACACAAACCTGGGTTTGAACCCAAATAATTACGGCCTGGTTGACTGTGAACATTTTTTTTTTAACCTCTCTAAGCTCTTTTTATCTCTAGACTAGAGACAATAATACATACCACACTGGGTTGTTATACAGATTAAATAGGATAATTTGTGTCAAGTAAGCTACAAAGGAGTGGTGCTTAGTAAGCACTGCAGGAATGGCAACTATATTGATGCACTACGAATTAACTCATATTTATAGTGTACCTGGCAGCAAGCATCCAGAAGTGAATCACTGTACAATAGTGACCATGTTAAATGACACACAGTAATGCAATCAGCAAAATCCAGAATGTGGGAAACTACACAATAACCCACTTCTTCAATAAATTGCAAGAAAAAGGAAAGAGGGAGAGTTTATAGATACACAGAAATATGAAAGACAAATAATGAAATACAATGTGTAGTACATCTTGATTTGCACAAAGCAGCTGTTTAAAACATCACATTTATGAGAGAACTGAGGGACATTAGAACATAGGATATTTGATTATGTTAAGACATTATTTAAAAATTTTTAGATGTGATAATGGTACCATACATATTTTTAAAGAATCCTTGTCTTTTGGAAAGATACTACTGGATATTACTGAAAAAATACTGAATATTTGAAGAAGAAATAATACCTGGATACTTTAAAAATAATCCAGTGTGGGAGTGGTAGTAGGGTGGCAGCATCAGGGATGAAACAAGATTGGTCATAAATTGATAGTGATTGAAGCTGGGTAATGCGCCCATTCTCTCTACATTCTTCAAAACAGTTTCATGAGATATATTTAATATATCATTAATTAATTCACCTTTTTAAAGTATACAATTCAATAGTTTTTAGTACACAGAGTTAATTATCACCCAATCTAACTTTAGAACATTTTCAAAATCCCCCCAAAAAACCCCATGCACATTGGCTGACACTTCTCCCCCCTCCCCCCATAATGCCAGACTCTGGCAACCACTAATCTGTTTTGTCTTCTCTGGGTTTGCTTGTTCTGGACATTTCACATAAATGAGATATGTGGTCTTTTGTGACTGCTTCTTTCACTTAGCATAATGTTTTCATGGTTTATTCATGTTGTAACATATGTCAGTACTTTATTTTTTTATGGCCAAATAATATCCCACTCTGTGGATATGCCACATTTTCTTTACTCGTCCATTGATGGACATTTAGGTTGATTCCATGTTTTAGATATTATGGATAATGTTGCTATGCACATCTGTGTATATTTTGTACACACGTTTTCATTTCTCTTGGGTATATACCGATGCTTAGAATTGATAGGTCATGTGGTAATTTTATGTGTAGCATTTTGAGGAACAGCCAAACTGTTTTCCAAAGCAGCTGAACCATTTGACATTTTTACCAGGAGTGTATGAGGGTTCGAATTTCTCCGTATCTTTGCCATCACTTGTTAATGTCTGTCTTTTTTGTTTTTATTATAGCCATTCCAGCAAATGTGAAGTGGTATCCCATTGTGATTTTGGTGTGCATTTCTCTAATTACTAATGATAAGCATTTTTTAATGTGCTTATTGGCCATTTTTATATCTCCTTTGGAGATCTTTCTATTCAAATCCTTTGCCTATTTTTTTCAGGTGCACAACATAGTGATTTGACCATTCTATACATTATGAAATGCTCACCAAAATGTAGTTATCATCTGTTGCCATACAAAGGTGTTACAATATTATTGACTATATGCCCTATGCTGTACTTTCATCCCATGACTTATTTATTTTATAACTAGAAGCCTATACCTTGTAATTCCCTTTACCTGTTTCATCTATCCCCCCACACCTCTCCTCTCTGGCAAACATCCGTTTGTTCTCTGAATTTAGGAGTTTGTTTCTGTTTGTTTTGTTTCATGTTTTAGATTCCACATATAAGTGAAATCATATAGTATTTCTCTTTCTCTGACTTGTTTCACTTGCCATACTCCTCTCTAGGTCTTTCCATGTCATCGTGAATGGCAAGATTTCATTCTTTTTATGGCTGAGTAATATTCCATTCTATATATACACCACATTTCCTTTATTCATTCACTATTGATGGATATCTTGGTTGCTTCCATATCTTGACTCTTGTAAATAATGCTGCAGTAAACATAGGGGTGAATATTCTTTTTGAACCAGTATTTTTGTTTCCTTTCAGTAAATACCTAGTAATGGAATTACTGGATTGTATGGTATTTCTGTTTTTAATTTTTTGAGCATCCTCCATATACTGTTTTCAATAGAGGCTGCACCAATTTATATTCTCACCAATAGGGCACAAGTTTTCCCTCTTCTCCACATCCTTGCCAACACTTGTTATTTCTTGTCTTTTTGATATTAGTCATTCTGACTAGTGTGAGGTGCTCCTTGTGGTTTTGATTTGTCTTTCCCTGATGATGACTAGTGATGTTGAGCATCTTTCCATGTATCTGTTGGTCATCTGTATGTCTTCTTTAGAAAAATGTCTCTTCAGGTCCTCTGCCCATTTTTAAATTGGATTATTTGTTGTTGTTGTTGTTGTTTTGGTGTTGAGTTGTATAAGCTCTTTATATTCTTTGGATATTAGCTCCTTATTGGGTATAGCATTTACAAGTATCTTCTCCCATTCAGTAAGTTGTGTTTTCATTTTGTTGATAGTTTGCTGTGCAAAAGCTTTTTAGAATGATATAGTCTCATTGGTTTATTATTGCTTTTGTTACCCTTGCCTAAGGAGATGGCTCCAGAAAAATATTGCTAAGGCTAATGTCTAAGAGCTTCTTGCCTATTTTTCTTATAGGAGGTTTATGGTTTCAGGTCTTAAATTTAGGTCTTTAATCCATTTTATTTTTGAGTGTGATATAAGAAAGTGGCCCAGTTTCATTCTTTTGCATGTAGCTGTCCAGTTTTCCCAACACCATTTATTGAAGAGATTGTTTTTTCTCCAATTGCACATTCTTGCCTCCTTTGTCCTAGACTAGTTGGCCTTATAAATATGGGTTTATTTCTGGGCTTTCTATTCTATTCCATTGATCGATATGTCTATTTTAGTGCCAAAACTGCACTGTTTTGGTTACAATAGGTTTGTAGAGTAGTTTGAAATCTGGGATTGTAGATACCTCCAGCTTTGCCTTTCTCAAGATTGCTTTGGCTATTGGGGGTCTTTTGCGGTTGCATACAAATTTTAGGATTCTTTGTATTAGTTCTGTGCAAAATACTATTAATATTTTGGTAGAGATTACATCAAATCTGTAGATTGCTTTGGGCAGTATAAACATTTTAACAATATTAATTCTTCCAATCCATGAGTATAACATATCTATTTATTTGTGCCATCTTCAGCTTCTTCCATCAGTGTGTTATAGTTTTCAGAGTACAGGTCTTTCACCCCCTTGGTGAAATTTATTCCTAGGTATTTTATCCTTTTTAATGCAATTGTAAATGGGATTATTTTCTTAATATCTCTTTTTAATTGGGTTATCTTTTTATTGTTGATCTGTAAAAGTTTTTTTTAATATGTTCTGGTTATATATCCTTTACTAGACAGGTGATTTGCATATCGTTTCTCCCATTCTGTGGATTTTTTTTTTCACTTTCTTGATGGTATCCTTTCATAAGCATCCTTTATCAACTTGAGGTTTCTTTTTTTTTTTTAAGGAGGAAGATTTTTCTTTATTTTTCTTTATTTGTGCCAATGGAAAGGTTTCTAAGGCTTTTCAAAAACATAGCAGTTGGCTCTGTTCAAAAGGCTGTGTTGATAGTAGGCGGGTGCTCTGTCCCCCCAAAGATTCCAGAACCTCACATGGTCCGTATTAGGCCATCCTGATTCAATTCCCTTAGTTCTAATGGAGAGGAAATATAGCTCTATGCAGAGATATGTGTTCTAAAAGTCCCTCAACTACCCTGATTTTTAAAATTTTTCACAAATAGTTTATTGTCAATCAACTTGAGGTTTCTGCCTAGTACTACTTTGTTTGATAGTTTTATCATTGAAGGGTGTTGATTTCATCAAAAAATTTTCTGTACCCATAAAGATGATATGGGATTTCCCCTTTATTAATATGGTATATTACATTAATTTTTCAGATGTTCAATTAACTATTCTTTCCTAGGTTAAATCCCATCTGTCCATGGTGTATAATCCTTTTTAGATGTTGATGGATTTGATTTGCTAGTATTTTGTGGAGAATTTTTTACCTCCATATTTATAAGAAGTGTTGGTCTGTAGTTTTCTTTTGATGTCTTTAATTAGTTTTGTTATCAGAGTAATATTGGCCTTATAGAATGAGTTAGGAAGTGTTCTCTCTTAGTTTTTGGAAGTATTTGTGAAGAATTGGTATTAATTCTTTAAATATTAAGTAGAATTAACTCATGAAGCCTTTAGGCTTTGGCTTTTCTCTGTTGGAAATTTCAAAATTACTAATTCAGTCTCTTTGCTTTTTCTACATATATTCAGAATATGTAGGGACACCTGGGTGGTTCATTTGGTTGGGGAGTCCAGCTCTTGATTTTGGCTCAGGTCATTGTCTCACAGTTCATTGGTTTAAGCCCTGCTCCATGCTAAGAGTGTGTAACCTCTCTCTCCCTCTCTCTCTCTGACCCTCTTCTGCTTGCATGTGCGTGCTCTCTCTCTCAAAATAAATAAACTTTAAAAAAAAATAGTGTATCTTCTTTGAGTGAGTTTCATCAGTTTATGTCTTCCTAGGAATTTATCCATTTCATCTAAGTTACATATTACAAGAAAGTTACAGACCAATATCTTTCATAAAAATAGATGTAAAAGTCCTCAACAAAATATTAAGAGATTGAATCTAACAAAGCATAAGAAGAATTATCCATTATGACCAAGTGCAATTTATTTATTAATTCAAGTCTGGTTCAACATTCAAAAAATAATAATGTAATCCATTAAATCAACAGGCTACAGAAAATCATATAATCATATCAATAGATTCAGAAGAAGCGTCTGAAAAAAATCCAACATTCATTCATGATAAAAAGCTCCCAGAAAACTAGGAATAGAAGGAGACTTCTTTAATATGATAAACAATGGCTTAAAAAAATATAGATCACATGACACTTGATGATGAGAAGTGAGATACTTTTCCCCTAAGGTCAGAAGCTAGGCAAGGTTGTCTCTTCTTGACATTTCTTTCTTTTTTTTAATGTTTATATATTTTTGAGAGAGAGAAACAGGGTGTGAGTGGAGGAGGGGCAGAGAGAAAGGGAGACACAGAATCTGAAACAGGTTCCATGGTCTAAGCTATAAGCATAGAGGCTGACTCGGGGCTTAAACTCAAGAACTTCAAGGTCATGACCTGAGCTGAAGTCGGATGCTCAACCAACTGAGTCACTGAGGTGCCCTTACTCTTGCCATTTCTATTCCACATTGACAAGAAGTCCTAGTTAATGCAATAAGATAAGAAGGGTTGGGGGAAGGTATATGCAGATTGGGAAGGAGAAAGTAAAACTGACTTTGTTTATAGATGCATAATTTTCTATTTAGAAAATCCCAAAGAATCATCAAAAAAGCAAACAAATTAATCCTGGAATTAATAAGTGATTATAAGAAGGTTGTAGATACAAGGTAAATACACAGAAATCAATTGCTTTCCTATAACTGGAGGTTGAAATTAAAAATGCAACGCCATTTACATTAGTACCTCCTCCCTGCAAAAAAGCAAAGAAAGAAAAAATACTCAGGTATATTTATAATATTTATATGAGAGGAAACAACAAAACTCTGATGAAAGAAATTTAAAAAGATCTAAATAAATGAAGAGATACTTCATGTTCATGGATAGGAAAACTCAATATTGTTAGGATGTCCATTCTTCTGTTTGACCTGTAGATTTAATGTAATCCCAGATTGACCTGTAGATCTAATACAAAATCCCAGCAAGGTATTTTGTAGATGTCAACAAACTCATTCCAGAATTTATATGGGAAAGAGTGCCTGGGGGCTCAATTGGCTAAGCATCTGACTCTTGATTTTGGGTCAGGTCATGATCTCAAAGTTCGTGAGACTGAGCCCCACGTCAGGGCTGTCAGTACAGAGCCTGCTTGGGATTCTGTCTCTCCCTCTCTTTGCCCCTCCCTTCTCTCAAAATAAATAAACTTAAAAAAATAATTGATCCAAAATTTATATGGAAAGACAGAAGATCCAGAATAGCCAATACAATACTGAAGGAGAACAAAGTCAAAGGATTTAACGCTACCAAGCTTCAACAATTACTATAAAGCTACTGTAATCAAGACAATGCGGTATTGGTGAAAGACAAATAGATCAATGGAACAGAACAGAGACCCCAGAAACAGACTACTGAATCAAAGGAAATTTAATGAAGAAAGGATAGTCTTTTCAACAAATGGTGCTGGAACAATTGGACACCCAACTGAACACCCAAAAGTGTTCAGACTCTTTGCTGTTCACAGCAATTAACTCGATGGAGCAGAGACCTAAATACAAAACACAAAACTACAAAACTTTTAGAAGATAACACAGGAGAGAATCTACGTGACTTTGAAATTGGCAAAGACTTTTTAGAACACAGACAGCAGATCAATGAAAAAAAAATTGATAAGCTGCACTTGATTAAAGTTAAAAACCACTGCTCTGAGAAGGACACTGTCAAAAAGATGAAAAAGTAAGCCACAGATTGAAGAAAAAATATTTGTTGGCAAATATGTGGGCAAGATGGAACCCTCATACGTTACCAGTGGGAAAGTAAAATGGTACAAGGGCTATGGAAAACAGTTTGGTGGTTCCTCAAAAAGCTAACATTAGAATTACCATATGATCCAGCAATTCCACTCCAGCATATCTGTCCAAAGAAACTGAAATCCAAGGACTTGAACAGATACTTCTATATCAATGTTCATTGCAGCATTATTTACAATAGTCATAAGTTGGAAACAACGCAAGTGTTCATCAACAGATAAATGGAAAAACAAAATGTGATATATCCATACAATGGAATATTTTCAACCATAAAAGGAAATGAAGTTCTTTTTAAAACATTTTTATTATTGAAATGTAGTGGACAATGTTATGTTAGTTTCAGGTGTACAAGATAGTGCTTCCACAATTCTGTACGCAGTGTTCATCATGAGAAGTGTAGTTACCATCTGTCACCATACAACCTAATACAGTATTATTTCCTATACTTTGGTTTTCATCTCTGTGACTTGTTTACTTTAGAGTTGGAAATTTGTATCTCCTAATCCCCTTTACCTATTTCATCCATCCCCCATGCCCACCTTTCTAGTGACCACCAGTTTGTTCTCTGTATTTATGAGTTTCTTTTTTTTTCATTCCACATATAAGGGAAATTATATGGTATTTGTCTTTCTTTTTACTTATAATACCCTCTAGGTTCATCGGAATGAAGTTCAGATACATGCTAAATATGGATGAGCCTTCAGAACATTATCCTAAATAAAATAAGCCAGAAACAAAGGGACAAATATGCTAAGTTTCTACTTATATGAAATATCTATAATAGGCAAATTCACAGAGACAGAAAGTAGATTAGAGGTGACTGGGGACTGGGAAAGGCAAAAATGGGGAGTTATTGCTTAGCTGTTACAGTTTCTGTTTGAAGTAATGAAAAGGTTTTGGAAATAGTGGTAATGGTTGCACAACACTGTGAATGTATGTTCCAAATTATATACTTATAAATGGTTAAAGTGGGGACACCTGTCTGCCTCACTTAATAGAGCACATGACTCTTGATCTCAGGGTCATGAGTTCAACCCCCACACTGGGTGTAGAGCTTGTTTAAAAATAAAATCTTTTAATCAAAACCACAATGAGATAGCACTTCACACCTGTCAGAATGGCTAACATTAACAACTCAGGCAACAACAGATGTGGGTGCGGATGCAGAGAAAGAGGATTTCTTTTGCACTGCTGGTGGGAATGCAGTCTGGTGCAGCCAGTCGAAAACAGTATGGAGGTTCCTCAAAAAATTAAAAATAGAACTACCCTACGACCCAGCAATTGCACTGCTAGGTTATTTATCCACGGGATTCAGGTCTGCTGTTTCAAAGGAGCACATGTATGCCAATGTTTATAGCAGCACTATCAACAATAGGCAAAGTATGGAAAGAGCCCAAATGTCCACTGATGGATAAATAAAGAAGATGTAGTATATATATACAATGGAGTATTACTCAGCCATCAAAAAGAATGAAATCTTGCCATTTGCAACTACGTGGATGGAACTAGAGGGTATTATGCTAAGCGAAATTAGTCAGAGAAAGACAAATATCATATGACTTCACTCATATGAGGACTTTAAGACACAGAATGGATGAACATAAGAGAAGGGAAGCAAAGATGGTAGGGACACAGGGAGAGGTACAAAACATAAGAGAGTCTTAAATATGGAGAACAAACGGGGTTACTGGAGGGGTTGTGGGAGGGGGGATGGGCTAAATGCATAAGGGACATTAAGAAATCTACTCCTGAAATCATTGTTACACTATATGCTAATTTGGATTAGGATAAATAAATAAATAAATAAATAAATAAATAAATCTTTTAAAAAATGGTAAAGTAGGGGCGCCTGGGTGGCTTAGTCGGTTAAGCGTCCGACTTTCGCTTAGGTTATGATCTCGCAGTTCGTGGGTTCGAGCCCCGCGTCGGGCTCTGTGCTGACTGCCAGCTCAGAGCCTGGAGCCTGTTTCAGTCTGTGACTCCCTCTCTCTCTGACCCTCCCCTGCTCACGCTGTCTCTCTCTCTCTCTCTCCTAGAAATAAATAAAACATTTAAAAAAATTTTTTAAATGGTAAAGTAGTTAATTTTAGTGGCGTCTGGGTGGCTCAGTAGGTTAAGCATCCGACTTCGGCTCAGGTCATGATCTTGCGGCCCATGAGTTCAAGCCCCACATCAGGCTCTGTGTTGTCATGACAGCTCCAAGCCTGGAATCTGCTTCAGATTCTGTGTCTCCCTCACTCGTTGCCCCACTTGCACTGTGTTTCTCTGTCTCTCAAAAAATAAACATCAAAAAAATTTTAATTAATTTTGTGATATATATATTTTACTGCCACCACCACAAAAAAAACCTGTTATATGAATATGCAAAAAACCATTGAATAATATACTTTAAATGGATGAATTGTATGGCATGTTTATACAAAAAACTGTTCAACTATGCAATTATATAAGTATAGCACAATTTACTTATCTATTCTGCTTTTGATGAGTAATTGATTGTTTCCTGTTTTTTGTTATTTTGAACAATGCTACAAAGGACATTCTCATGTTTCCAGGTGTCTAGGTGCAAGGTTTTCAACAGGGCATATAGTTTCTAGTATTGGGATTTCTGATCTGTAGAAATGAACAAGTACAGTTTTGCAAGATAATGGTAGAGTGCTTTTCAAAGTGATTGTACCAATTGTACCTGTGTCAGCACTGCATAGAATTCCTACCTTCACCAATAACTTGTCTTGCCAAACTTTTACCAATCTGGTGAACATAAAATAGTTACTCTTTGTGGACTTAAGGTGAATTTTTCTGATTATTAATGAGATTAAGCATTTTTCATGTGTTTATTTATCACTAGAGTTTTTTTCTTTTATAAGATTCTAGTTACACTATTGGGTTTTGTTATGTAGGAGTTAGCTTTTCAAATATTCTAGATATTAACCTTTGGTTGGTTGTATATGTTACAAATAAATTATTCTTTGTTGTCAGTATTTATACAGTTTCTAAATTCAGATAGCCGAGTTCAAATAATGAAGAATACCTAGATTTTCAGAATCTATTTGGTTCCTGATTTTCATATAAAAGTTAGCTAAGGTTTGGGGCACCAGGATGGCTCAGTAGGTTGAGTGTCCAACTTGGGCTCAGGCCATGATCTTGGTTGGTAGTTTCAAATCTTGCATCAGGGTCACTGCTGTTAGCACAGAACCTGCTTCAGATCCTCTGTCCTGCTCTCTCTCTGCCCCTCCCCTTCAATAAATAAAAACATTTAAAAAATTAAAAGTCAACTAGGGTTTGAATACTAAAGAAAAATTCAAAGATTCTATTTAAATGTTTTGTTTCCTGGGACACCTGTATCTTCTCCTAGTTTCTAATTTAATTTTTTTACAGTATCTTTTTATTAGAAATTCTTAATTTTAATGTTCTCATGCTTACTAATTTCTTTATGAATAATGCTTTTTTTGTCTTGATAAGGAAGTATTTTTTTTTTAATGTTTATTCATGTTTGAGAGGCAGAGTGTGAACGGGGGAAGGACAGAGAGAGAGGGAGACACAGTATCTGAAGCAGGCTCCAGGCTCTGAGCTGTCAGCACAGAGCCTGACGCGGGGCTTGAAATCACGAACCGTGACATCATGACCTGAGCTGAAGTTGGATGTTTAACCGACTGAGCCACCACGCAGTCACCCCAAGAAGTATTTTCTTATCCTGAGATCATAAGGATATTTTTCTATATATTCTTCTGAAGTTTAAAAGTTTTATCTTTCATACTGAAGTCTGTAATCCATCATAAGTTAAATTTTATGTGTGGTAGGAAGTAGAGATCTAGCATGTGGATGACCAACTGTCCCGAAATTATGTATTTCATAGACCATTCCCCAGTGACCTACAGTGTCAACTGTGTCATAGATGAGGTTTTCATACATTTATCATTCTATTTCTAGTTGCAGTATTGGTATCCATTCTTTACCCAGCATGAATAACATCCTTTTGTAAATATCACTCCTTAATAATTCTTGATATCTGGTAAGGCAGTTTCCCGATCTTTATTCTTCAGGAGTATCTTGACTGTCTATGGGTCTTTGCTCTTCCATATCAACTTTAGAATTAGCTTGTCATGTTTCTTGCAAACCTATATTGGGATATTAATTGCTGCTGCACAAAAGATCAGATCAATTTGTAGAGTATTGACATTTTTTTTTCTGACACTCTTTTTGTGTGTATGTGTAACAGAGAGATGTTTTTATTTATTTATTTAACTTTTTACAAATAGTTTATTGTCAAATTAGTTTCCACATAACACCCAGTGCTCATCCCCACGAGTGCCCTCCTCCATGCCCATCCCCCCTCCCCCCTACATCCATCAGTTCTGTCTTTGTCAGCATTCAAGAGTCTCTCATGGTTTGCCCCTCTCCCTCTCCCCCACCACTTCCCCCCCTCTTCNGACATTTCTTTAAATGATTTTGAGTCTTCCTGTCTATAAACATGGCATAGTTTTTGTTTCATTTATGTCTTCTTTAATGTATTTTAATAAACTTAAAAAGTTTTCTTTATAAAAGTCTAGGTTTATTCCTTCGTTCTACCTATTATGTCATTTAATCTATTAATGTTTTAATATTAAGGCACCGTTGGATTTCTGGGATAAAGTCATCTTGTTCATGATGGATTATCTTTTGTGAGCACTGCTAGATTTGGCTTCACAATATCTTAAGATTCTTCTATCCATGTTTCTGAGTGGGATGCCTTTCTCAGCTGGTTTGGGTCATGGTTGTAACATTAGATTGGGTGTGTGGTTATACATTGAACTGAGTTGGGCATTGTTCCTGCTACTTTTGTTCTCTGTAAGAGTTTATATAAGATTGGACTGGTGTTTTCCGTGAAAGGTTGATAGAATCTTTCAACAAGATCTTCTGGAGGAAGATATTTTTTTGGAGGTTTTTTTTTTTTTGTAACAAGATTTTTAACTCTTGTCAAAAATTAGAAGTACTGATCCAGTTTCTTTAATGGTTATAAGAACTTTTCAGAATTTTTATGTCTTCCTATATTAGTTTAGGCAAGTTGTTTCTGGTTCTAGCTTTCAAATCCCTCTTGTTCCGATATATAAAACTGTCCCTTTTTTGATTGCCAGCTTAATTATGAATTTAATTTGAAAAATTAATCTAAATTGGAAATACTTATATAGTAGGAGGACTTCATACTAGTTGAGAGCTTCCAGCTTGCCAGAACCAGAACTCCAGATAGGTGCCTCTGCGACTTAGTAGATATTGTCACGTAGTTTTAAAAGCTTTTATTTTATTTTATTTTTTAATTTTTATTTTTATTGCCAACACTCTTTGAGATTTTCTTTTATTTGATAGTTTCACCAGTACTTAGAATTGTCCAGTTCTTTAATTTTTGCTAATCTCATGCCTATGAAATTGTAGTTTTAAATTGAATTTCTCTGCTTAGTGGTAGCATTGAGCATCTTTCCCTAGGTTTGTTGGCCCTTTGAGTTTTATCTCCTGAAAATTTTTGATCATTTTCTGAGTGTTTGTATTTTTATAACTCATAGTCATTTTAATATATTCTAGATGATAATACTTTGTCACTTATATGTATTCAAATATATTTTTCCATTTTATACCTATCATCTATTTAATTTTTAAGGTACCTTTCAAGGCAGAGAAAATTTTAATGTTAATATATAGAATTTACTGGCCCTTTTTTTCTTTGTGATTTATAATTTGGTATCTTGCTTAAGAGATCTTTTGCTCTCTCAAGGTTATGAAAATATTGTTTCAAAAGTGTCAAAGTTTGTTTTTCCAAATTAGATCTTCAATCTGTAACTGATTTTGGTACATGGTATAAAAGATAGAGATCTAACTTGATTTTTTTCACACAGGGTTAAAATGGGCCTGTTTCCAGGCTTTCTTTGTTGTCCCCTTGTTATATTTGTCTATTCTGGCAGCACTACCGCAATGATGTGGTTCTCCTGGCTGCATCGTAAGTCTTGATGCCTGTGAAGGTAAGTCCCTCTTCCTCAGTTCTTCAGAAATGTCTTCTCTTCTTAGCTCTTATCTTCCATATGGATTTTTAAGATAAGCCTGCCATGTCCTTTGAAGAATCCTATAGGGATTTTGGTTGGAATTTCAATGAGTTTACTTTACTTTGGTGAAGGAAATGATATTTTCATTATTTTGCACCTTCCCATCAATAAACATGGTAAGTATCTGCTTTTATTTGCATCTTCTTTTGTATCTTTCAGTAGAATTTTATAGTTTTTCCATGTAAAGCAGGATCCCTTTTTCTTAACTTTATTCCTCAATATTTAAGGTCATCTTTTCCACAATTGTATTTTCTGATTGGCTGATATTTACATATTGATCTTCTCTCTTATAACTTTGAAGTTTGGATACTTCCAATGTAGACATTATTTGTATTGCCTGTAAACATTTTAGTGTTGCCTATCATCAATAAACAACAGTTTATTTCTTTTCAGTCTTCTTTTTCCTTTTTCCTTTTTTTTTTTTCTTACTGCACTGGCTAGGGACTCCAGAACAAAATTAAATAGAAGCTTAATAGAAGGCTTCCTTTTCTTATTCTTACCCTCAAAGGAAATGCTTCTAATGCTTCACCATTAATTGTGAAGCTTGTTCTGTATTGTAGGTAGATACACGTAACACCAATATTGAAATTCTGGTTGAAGAAGGAGAAATAAATATACAGAAAATTCATTCTAAGCCAAAAATTAGCTTTTATTATTAGCTTTTATTATTTGGATTATGGCTAAATTGTCAGAAAACTTACAGGAAGATTGAATATTTGGAAACAGCCCCAATGTCTATGGAAAAAAAAAATCTCACAAAGAACCCTAACTATAAAATGTCAAATAAGTATTAATTCAAGTTGATTCATTCCTGAGATCTAGAGGAAACTCTAGTGAAGATCACAAAAAAATCATGGAGAAAATTCTGAAAATTGTATAGGACTTACTTCAGAGCATTTTATAACAGTTTTGGAGGTGTTTTATGACCCAGGATTTCTTAGGGCTGGAGAAATTGAAAATAACTAGGGATAGTTTAAAAATTGCCCTTATGAGAAAGAAGTGGGATGGCTTTTGAATCTCTCTGTATTTTTGGTACTACTTTTTTTGTTTATTTGCACTTTTACAGAGGCTTTGGTCATTCTGTAAAGTAATTAAGAGATCATCACTTAGCCTTTTTTCCTGCTTGGATCATTTTCTGCCCCTTATTTTAGGTATATACTGTTCTATCTTTTGGTAATCTCTGACTTGTCAAAATCATTTTCCTGGTTCCTTATGTAGGCCTATCTTTTACCTCTTTAATTTAGCCTTTCCCAAACTGCTGAATTGCTGAGAAAGAGGGATTCCATGGTCAAACAAGTTTGGGAAATACAGTGTTAAGCCAAGCCCAATAGCTTACCTTACCACTAAAGCTCTTCTAGAGCCTTCAGTATTCTAATGTGCTTGTGAATCTCCAAAAGGGAAATACAGCTTGTAGTATTTCCCCAGTCAGTTAACTTTTTCCAAAGAACACCTAATGACACCTCATATAACCCAGTTCTTTAATCTTCAAATAAAAACTTCCAGTGCTTGGGGCACCTGGGTGTCTCATTCACTCAAGCGTCTGATTTCCGCTTAGGTCACGGTCTCATGGTTCTTGAGTTTGAGCTCCACATCGGGCTCTGTGCTGACATCTCAGATTCTGTGTCTCCGTCTCTCTCTGCCCGTCCCCATTCACACTCTGTCTCTCTCCCTCAAAAATAAACATTAAAAAAAAAAAAAAAAACCTTCCCCTGCTTGT
>NW_027530019.1:2999590-3001329 GCF_008692635.1 Crocuta crocuta
TTCCAGTGCTTGTAAACTTTTCCTTAGTGGAAGACACATTATGTGCTCTCTCACTACTAGATTGTAAATTCTTTGAAGACAATTTTTTTTTCTTGAAGTATTATCTGATCTCATTATATACCGAAATTCTGCCATTCTACCTCTCTTATAGTTCCTGGGATGGGCAAACTGGATATTACTCAAAAGTTCATGTATGGCACAATCTTGCCAAAGAATCCAATTTAGCTTTCAGGGTCTTTTTATTATACCTCCATCTAACTACTTGTGATGCTTTACTCAAGACTCTAAGATGGGTGCTGCTGGTGCTAAAAAGATTAGTAAGATGTAGTTACACCTCACTGGAACATATGTACAGATAAATACATGACACAAAACACAAGTTAAATGCTAAACAAGAGGTACAAACTCCCTTGGGATTCAATGGAGAAACAATAACAACTGGACAGTTAGGGGAGGGAGACACATGGGAAGAATCAGAAAAGATTTCTGGGAGGATGTATCATTTGGGATAGGCCTTAAATTTTTTAAAAATATAGACAGCTTTAGAAGAGTGGCATTACAGGTGTGGCATATAGGATATGGAAACAGGAAGGTAGGAAAGAGGGGCAAGTTCAAGTGGCTCTGTCTGGCAGGATATATATAGGATAAGTTGTAGATGGGATATAGCCAGAGCATGGATTATAAAAATGGAAACAATACTTTGGGTGCCAATGTGGGTTATGCTAATGCTGTTGTCCACAGGGAGCTATGGAAGAATTTTTGAGTGGGAAGGTGATGTTAGGATCACTTGCTCCTCTCCTCTCCTTTGTGGTGTCTCCTAAGCTCTGGTTCCTTTGCCTCTGACCAGCGCAGCAACATACAGAAACTTCAGCCAATGAATTAAACTTCGCGTGTCCTGACCTGTGTATATGGTACCTCCTCTTGTAGAGCTGTCCAGAGTACAACAGAAATCATGGCATCAGACTCTAGTTAAATGCATACCCACTCTATGTAGAATACTGTCAGAAGTCAGAATATTGGGGAATGAGTGTTCAGATGAAGAATACAGATAAGAGGTCATTGGTGGATTTAATGATAATACTTTGGGGAGTTAAGATTTCAGCCCGTTAAAGAGGAAACTGCTAAGAAAAAGATGGGTGCAGATAGTAAATTTTAAGTAGTGAGCCAGGAGAATTGACTATCACTAGTCACGTGTTCCAGGCAGTTCAGGGCTAAAACTGGCACAGGTGCTCAGGGAAGAAACCCAAACAACTGGAGTGTTGGTTTGTAGTCACCCACCTGGTGCAAAGTTGAAAGGTCTGTCCCTGATGTAATGTCGAAAGGCCTGGACCCTCCAAGCTGTTGAGATGAGCCTGGAGAAACTGTGTGTGTTTAATGGCCTTAATGTTTTCTGTGACGTGGACTTTGAGGTCATCAGAGTAGTCGGGTGGGGGGAGGGAAGTACCCCTCAGATTGGAGGTTTGAGAAAGCTGGCGTGTGCTGGGAAATCAATCAATCAATCAATACCGGAAGCAGAGCACTGCTTTGTGTTTTGCAGCGGTCGGGACAGGGCTCTCACTAGGCTCTGTGGACTCGGCGCAGGGTTCCACCCGGGGCCCGGGACTCCTGGGGGTGGGCCCCTCTCGGCCCCCGCGGCAGCGGGCCTCTGTGCGCCTCGCCTCCTCGCACCGCAGGGCCTGCCCGGCACCGGCGAGCAGGGTGCAGCCGCGGCGGGGTGCCGGGCAGCTGTGGGAGCTCGT
>NW_027530019.1:3001508-3109442 GCF_008692635.1 Crocuta crocuta
GGGGGGGGCGCCCGCCATGCCCCGACCGCAGCTCCCCGCCGCTGCCTCCAGTCCTCCGCCCCCGCGGAACCTCCTGCCGCAGCCCCTGTGAGGACTCAGAAGAGGCGGCGGCGGAAAAGGCGCCGCCCCCTTGGCGAGCTTCGCGACCTGGCGGCCTCCGCAGGACCCATGGCGGATTCCTCGCCCGCGCTGTCCCTGCGGGAAGGCGGCCCCCGAGCTCCCCGGCCCTCGGCTCCCTCGCCGCCGGCACGCTCGCGCTCGGGCTCGGAATCCGAGGAGGCCGAGCTGTCGCTGAGCCTGGCCCGCACCAAGACCCGCTCGTACGGCAGCACTGCCAGCGTGCGGGCGCCGCTGGGCGCCGGCGTCATCGAGCGCCATGTGGAGCACCGGGTCCGCGCCGGCGACACGCTGCAGGGCATCGCGCTCAAGTACGGAGTCACGGTGAGCAGGGCGTGCCGCGGCGGCGGGGGCTGGTGGGCTCGGGGCGGGGCGCGGAGTACGGGGGTCGGGCCACAGCCATGTGTCCCCAGCCGCTCGCCCAGCGAACGGCCGCAGCGGTCGCCAAAGATGGTTCTGTCGCCAGAAGGGCAGGCCGCCGAGGCTCCCTCCCCAGGTAGGTGCATCGAGTTCCCGGTGTCCTGGCCAGACACCGCCCAGATGCCAAAGAGGACCTGGGAGCTACGTTCACCCGAGATTTTCAGGCCAGATCACACCACTCAAAGCTGAACTGAGGTGTTGACTTCTGCAGAGAATTTTGTTTTCTCTGTAAACAAGCGCTGTGATGAGTCAGGGATGGTACGATTGTTTCCACAGGCTGGTTCTGGTTCTATCGATTATGCTTCTTTATTTAGAAGTGAAATTACACCCCTGGGCTCACTGGCAACTGTGAATGTGACACCTGTCGCTAAGCAGCAACCCAGAACTGGGGTCTAGGTGAGCTGGAGAGCTGTGTTTATTATAAATTTATAAGTGTGTATGTCCTGAACGTATTGCATTGCACTTCTGGGAAGAACATGGAAACCTGAGGGAACATATTGTCTCATTAAAATTACTTATAATTAACTCTGAGCTATGTGATGTCCTTTTTGCATCTGAGTTCTGTATCAGTTTTCAGTGTTCTTTCCTGAAACACCTAAGACAGCAATGGCAAGAAAGGCGATCTTCTCTGTACCGTTCTCTTAAAGTGAAACTCTTCCTGGCCCTTCACAGAATGACAGAGTCAGAGTAATTTATTTTGCACATTCGAGTTGGTACTATATGTTTCCCTAGCAGGCCTTATCATTTAAATATTTTGAGACAGGAATCTTGCTGTGCAGCATATACGGATATCATCATGCTATGGATAGTCCTTTGCTGTCCTCCTAGGAGTCTGCAAATGTGAACTACAATTCTCATGTACCTCAATAAGGCCTGGTTTGGGTTAGAGCCAGACAGGACCAGGGTTGGGGAATATCAGCAACTACCTTCTGCTGAATGTCTGCTGTGTGCCAGGCATTATTACATTCATCCTGTTCCATCTTGTTCTTACTCAGTTTGATTTCCCTACAGAGCCTTGGAGGTAGGTATAATTAACCTGTTTACAGATGGGAAGATGGATGAAAGGTAAGGGTATTGTCTAAGCATGCTTATTCATTGAGAGCAGCTTGAATTAGCACAGTGATAAAATGTTTGCTTTTATCTAGATACCACTTCTGATTTCCACCCTTATTTCTTTCCTAGACTTATCACTAGCTCTCTTAGCATCTTAGCATCAGAAGAAGGAAGACCTCTTCTGTTTGGTTTCTAAGCATCGTACCCACTGGGCCAGGGTCACTGCACCAAGAATCCATGATATGTAGAGAAGTGTTATTTCCCTGGTCCCTGCTCAGAACATACTCTCTGCAGCCCAGTGCTCTCCACGGCTGCACTTGAGTTACTTATGGCTCTGAAACATCTGCTCCTTGCAGTTCTTTACTTTTGATCAAATGCTTTCTAATCTATGCTTTTGCTTAATATAGATCCTGTTCCTCATAACCTTATTACCCCTTTTGGGTAAAATATAAACCAGATTCTTCACTACTTTCATAAAGACTTGATTTTCAGATGTTAAGTTCAAGTATAATGAATTGGGAACTGTAATCTATACCCTCAAAGAATCTGTCTCAACTGCAACACTATTAATATTATGGACCCTGTAATTCTTTGTTGTGTGGGTTGTGCTGTGCATTGTAGGATGTTTAACAGCATCTCTGAGCTCTGCCTATTAGATGCCAGTAAGACCCCCAACCTCCATCCAGACATTGCCAAATATTCCCTAGGAAGAAACTCACAATTCATTGAGGACTACTGGTTTATTACATGTATATCATTTACGTTGGGCCCTGAACTATAGTTGATGAAATTTGTAGAGACTCTTCCAATTGGTTATGTAGAACCAGTGAAAGTGATAATTCTTACTTTAACAGTGAAGCGATATTATTGCTTTAATTCATGTATACAGGTATTAATCGGATTTACTGATTGTAAATTGAGATTTTAGGTGGAAACTAAAAAGGCAGAAAAGTTTTTTTCTTTCTGCAACTGAACAGAAAGAAGTTGAATGAGTTAAGTTTCAAATATTGACTGCCTAGGTTATAAACATATTTAAATTATTGTTTAAAGGAATAGGTGATGATATGTTGGAGACTTAGAGACCCAGGGCAGTGCACCTGGAAATTAAGAGTCAGTCCAGGCAAACATTTAACTTTAATATCCCGTGTCTGGTAATAGCCGAGCATGGCTCTGCTGTGTTACTTGTAGGAACAGGAACTCTCAGGGAAGCCTGTCTGCTGATGACAGCTCTCCAGTCTCCCCGCTGGGATCCAGGCAGGACTTCAGTCCCTCAGAGGGAGAGACCGATAAGAGCCAGTAGTATTTGAGGCACCAGCATGTTCCCAGAACAGAGACTCTGACAAGGGGTGAAGATGGAGATCCGGTTGTCGACCCTCAGTTTTCAGGGAAACACAGCAGAAACTGGTTTTCTGAAGTGATGCTCGATGGCTGGCAGCAGGGTATATCCCAAGATGTGGGAATAAACATGTTCCTCAAACTTGCCTGGATAGGGGAATGCCCTGAGGCAAACTGGAAATAAAGAATCCTAACTGACCTTGAGCCTACTGGATCAGAATATGCAGAAAAGGAGCCCAGGAATCTTCATGTTTTACAAGCATGGCCTCTTGGCTTGTTCCCAAAGCACTGTCCTTCCTGGGGTCTCTGCACTTGCTGTTTCATCTATATGGAACACTCTATTCCTGATTGCTGTGTGGAATGTTCGCTTCATGGGTGTATGACCTGGTAGTCACATGAGACCCCATGCTCAGAAGAGCCTTGCATTTGGTGTAATGCTCTACTATTGCCGTCTTGAAATTTTTAATACTCTGTGAACAGGGGCCCCACATTTGCACTTTTCACTGGACCCTGCAAATTACGCAGTTGGTCTTGGCTGTGTAACTTGCTCCCTCACTGCCTTCAGGTTCTTGCTTACATGTCTCCTCCATGAAGCCTTCCTGACTACTTTCTGTCAAAGGACAGCCCTCCTCCACACCCCGTTTCCCCTTCCCTGTCTTGTTTTCCCAACAGTATTTATCGTTCATCTCCTTTTCTTTTCTCTTTTTTCCCAGCTTCTATCTTTTTGGTGATAGATTAGTGAATAAATAGAAACTCATGCCCTCATGGAGATTATATCTTAGTCAGTAGAGACAATAAGTAAACAAATGAAATATGGTATATGTCAGGGATTGATAAGCAAAATGAAGGAAAATTAAGCAGGGAAAGGAGATAAGGAAGGCTAGTGGAGGTGGCTATAATTTAAAATGGTATAGCCACAAAGAACTCACTGAGAAGGAGGTAAGTTATGTGTTTGTGTGTGTGGTGGGGGGGAGGGTTGCAGATATCTGTGAAGAACATTCTAGGCAGTAGGAGCAGCCGGTGGTGCAAAGGCCCTGAGGTGGAAGTATAATTGGCAAGTTCCAGGAGTAGCGTACCTGGTGCTTAGAATACAGTGGCATGTATTTGGACCTTGAAGGCCATTGTAGGACTTTGGCTCTTTTTCTGAGTGAGTTGGGCAGCATTGGAGGAGTTCAAGTAGAAGAGTGACATGATCTGACTTATGCCCTAGGAGGATCACTCTGGATGCTGCTTTGAGAACAGGCTGTTGTGGGCGAGTGCCAAGGCACGGAAACCAGACAGGTTGATAGCTTGGTAATAAATGCAGGTGAGAGGATGGCAGCTTGGACCAGAGCAGCAGAGAAGCAGGTGGTAGGAAGTAGCTGGATTCTAGATGATTTGTTGATATGCTATATGCTTTCTGCTTATTTGTTTTCTGTTTCATTTGGGTTTCCCTGCCCTACAGATGGGCCCATTCTTCTCCTTAGGAATGAAGAATGTGAATGTTCAAGAATCTGGCCACGTCGGAAGCCCGATGGACCCCAGTTCTTCTGCCAGGGCCTTAGAAAATATCTTAAGGACCCTTCCCACCA
Source organism: Crocuta crocuta (assembly GCF_008692635.1). Taxonomy (NCBI): domain Eukaryota; kingdom Metazoa; phylum Chordata; class Mammalia; order Carnivora; family Hyaenidae; genus Crocuta; species Crocuta crocuta. Next base: position 3,006,005 of record NW_027530019.1, read on the forward strand.
TCCTTTTTCAAGTCAACATTATTAATAATGGCATTTATTATTTTTTAGCTGTTTTTTTGAATGCTTATTTATTTGAGAGGGAGAGAGAGAGAGAGGAGGCAGAGAATCCCAAACAGACTTCACGCCATCAGCACAGAGCTGATGCAGGGCTTGATCCCACAAATGGTGAGACCATGACCTGAGCCAATACGAGAGTCACCTTACTGACTGAGCCACACAGGTGCCCCCCACTTTTTTTTTTTTACCTGTTTTTATTGAGCCTGGTTTGTTTGAGTCCTTTTGCCTCATGCTCGGGCTACAAAATGATACATGCTGTCCTCTTTTTATTCATGGTGACTTTATCCACTACTGCTTTCCACTAGCCTGTAGCTACTTGAGAAGCCAGGTTGCTTGTCCGACTCATCTCTGGACATTCTGTGTCTAGCCTGAGGCCGGCGCATGGCAGGCTCTCCACATAAGATGGACCTGACCCACAGGCCTGACTGGTGTGAAATCAGGAGGCCCTGGGGTTGAGCAGACCCTGAAAGGTGGAGGCCAGGGGAGGGTTTGAGTGACTTGTTTTGCAGTGTGGTTTGAGGCTCACTGTCCAGCCTACAGAGAGGTTGCTGCTAGGGGGATGGTGCTGGTTTTCTCCCCTTCCACCTGCAGGGTGTCTTTAGTTCGAATTAAACATAAGGTTATATTTGAGCATCTCTACCAAAGACGCCTTTGAGGAAGTGGTCTGGAGACTGAAACTATTTGGGCTGAGTTGAGAAACGGTTAAAGGCAGTTCAGATCTCAGACATGAATTTGCTTGGGCTGGAATTTCCCTGGCTGTACTTATCTCTACTGAGACATTAAGGCCCTTTCCCTAACCCCGTATTCTAGATTTAGCTATGGCATTTGTGGCCGTGCTGGCTCCTCTCAGTTGGACGGAAGCTTCTGGAGGAAACTCACTGACGCTAGCCAGCCACTGTGAGCTTGAAACCCTGGAAAAACATCCAGAAAACAGTATAAAGACTAAAAGTGGGCAGGTAACAGGGAGGGGAACTATTATTTGCATGAACTTTTTCTTTGTCTCTTTGCTTACCCTTGGCAACTCACCTGTCCTCTCTCCTCCAGTGCCCTCGATCACTTCCTGTCTGGTTTTATTCTCACGGTCCTCTCGCTTTCTTCCAGTGAGCTGCTAATGTACAGTGGCTTCTTAGCACTTCCCCTACCAGAAGTCACCTTGCTGAGAAAAGGTGAAATATGATTGTCATTTTAGGGGCAACAAGTGTTATGAGTTAGAAATATAAGTATAGGTAAATCTTTTGTGTTTATAACTTTAGCCCCTGTTGCTGGTGGAGATGGTTGATCCTTGCTGATCACAGGGAGGAGAACCATCAATAAATAGTGCTGCCGGTAGTGAAAAGTATGGTAAAATAGTCTTTAGTAACTAAGCTTGGGGTTTAATAGAGTCTCATGTATTCTTTGTTAAAAATCAGCTTTATTGAAGTATAATTTACATACCACAAAATTCACCCATTTTAAGTGTGTAATTCAAGGACCATCAGTCAATTTACAAAATTGTGCAACCATCACCACAATCCAATTTTAGAACCGTGCCATCACCCTAAAAAGATCCCTGCCCCTTCCTGTTGCCTTCTCTAGCCCTAGGCAACCACGAATATATTTTTCTAATCTATAGATTTGCCTTTTCTGGGCATTTCATATAAATGGAGCCTCCTGTGTCCTTCTGAAATAGCATGGAAAGGAAGGAAATCCTTTTCCCTATTATTAGCATATGGCAGTGGAGGAGTCTGATTGCCCCCAGCACCTAGAACCTAAGACAGTGAGACAGTGGGCTGATCAGTCAATGTAGCACTTACTAGAAAATGATCTGGAGAGAGTCCTTTAATATTTAAGTCTTTTCTCTTCTGTAAAATAATAATAATCAAATTAAAGTTGTGTGTATGTATGCATATATTCTGTAAACCACACAGAGCCATGGAAATGTTAGTTATTAATGTATCCTGAAATGTTTTTGGAAGGGTTTGCCTTTTTTAAGTAGTGGAGAGAAAGAAACAGAAACAAACCGTGAAATCATGACCTGAGCCAAAGTCAGGAGCTTAACTGACTGAGCCACCCAGATGCCCCTACAGGGCAATTGTTTTTATTTTATTTATTATTATTATTATTATTGTTATTATTACATTTTAAATGTTTATTTTTTTAGAGAGACAGAGTATGAGAGGGAAAGGGGCAGAAGGAGAGGGAGACACAGAATCTGGAGCAGGCTCCAGGCTCTGAACTAGCTGTCAGCACAGAGCCCGAGGTATGGAGCTCATACTCAGGAACTGTGAGATCAAGCCCTGAGCGGAAGTCAGACACTTAGCTGACTGAGCCACCCAGATGCACCAGGGCAATCATTTTAAAGAAGTTGTTTTTAAGTTATCAGTGGCACTTGTTCTACCTAATGTCACCATGGTTGTGATCTTGTGGCCACCTTGTTAGCTCATACTTAATTCTTCTGTAATCTTTTTCTTAGTGACCGGTCAGTTTCATTGAGTCATGCTATTCCATCCTGAGTGGGAGACATTTTTGAAATGACAGTATTTCATAAAAACTGAGTGTTAGGAAATGTTGAACAGAGCCCAGTTGGGAAAGCGCTAGTTTTCCAGCTCTTCTTTGGGTTGGATCATGACTTTACTTAGCTTTATGTGAGGTGACATTACCAGAACATTAGACCCACCTATGTTCAGATAAAAGTATAAAACATCATTTCACTGTTTGGGATTATCCCCAGTCTCTTGTCTGTGCTGTTGCTGTTTCTGCCATGAGTAGGCTTCCTGTTTCCACTAATGCCTCTTTCTTGCCAGTGCATTTTCCGCAAAGCTGCTGGAGTGGCCTTTAACTGTAATCGGATCGTGTCACTCCTTCTCTTCACCCTCCAGTGGCTTCTCATCACATTAAAAGTAAAATCCAGGGGTGCCTGGGTGGCTCAGTTAGTTGAGCACCTGACTTCGGCTCTGGTTATGATCTCACGGTTGACGAGTTCAAGCCCCGTGTCAGGCTGTGTGCTGACAGCTCAGAGCCTGGAGCCTGCTTCAGATTTTGTCTCTTTCTCTCTGCCCCTCCCCCACTCATGCTGTCTCTCTCTGTCTCAAAAATAAATAAACATTAAAAAATTTTTTTAAGTAAAATCCAAATGTTATCCCTTGACGTGTAAGGCCCTGTGTAGCATGGAGTTTTGGTCATTGCTCCCTGTATGTCAGCCACACTGTTTTTTACCTGTGCTGGGGCACTGCAGCTGCTTTTTCTCCCTGGAATGCATTCTCCTCCCCCAGCTTTTTGCATGGCTGGTTTATTCCTTAACTTTACTACAGGTACAGAGTTTGCAGCCTGTGCAGTTGGTTCAAGCCACTACTTGTAGAGGAGAACAAGTTAAGATCAAGTTTATTACCTTTGGGAAAAAAACATAAAGCTCACACACCCCAGGGCACTGACAACATAAAATGTTAATTATCTGAGCTTGTTTGTATGAAATTTTTTAATAGATTTTTAGTTTGTAGGAGACATATTTTTTATTGTGAGAAATTCCTACCTCCTTCCTTCTCATTGGCTAAATACATGTTAGGATCTGCCCTTACCTGTTACTTTCTAGTTTTAACCAAATTTAATAAATAATATGATAGCAGCTATTATTATTATTATTATTTTTGAAGGCTTTCTGGGGGCTATGTATTGTTCTAAGTACTTTATGTGAGTTGATTTGTGTAATCCTCATAATGATTTTATTGTGTGACAGGTACTATTATTTTCCTTACTTTTCAGAAAAGAAAACAGAATCATGAATGATTAGAAAGCCAGGAATTGAACCCAGAAAGTATGAACCCTAGAACCCATGTTTCCAGCTACTACCTTGTATTAAACTCATTGACCTGTTTCCACCTTCATTCAGACTCAAATCTGCCAGTTCTTAGATTGTTCCCCACCTTGATGCTAACTGTGTCTGGATATCTCTGATGTCCTTGATGCTGGCATCCTATGTATCATCTTACAGTCTAGACCATAGAGTGAATGTTTACCTGCAATGCTTGCTGATGGTACTGAGATGGAGATAGCACTGTCTCAGAGTTCAGGAAGCTCATAGACTAGTTCAAGAGGCAGTTCTATGGGTGAATCAGTGGGATGATGCATAAGAGCATAGGCAGCCCTGCCCTTTACTCCCTGCGCTTCCTTGACTGTACCCAGCTGTTGATTCAGTCACCTTGTCTTTGCTCCCTGTCATTGGCCCTTTGCCTGGCTGTGATGGCCTGCCTTTCTTTGAATGATAGATGTATGGGTCAGGGTTCTGGCAGGAAACAGTGGGCTCAGGGGGCGTGGCCAAAGAGAACTTAGTGAAGGGACATTTACAGAAGTGGGAGCAGGGTTGAGGGAACCAGCAAGAGACAATGAAGCAACCTAGGACTAGCAACAGTGGGAAGACGTTACCCTAGGGCTTGAAGGGCCAGGGGAAGAAGTGGTGTATACCCCACACGGGGAAACCTGGAGCCTGGGATGAGGGAGGGGTTACCTGCAGGAACTCTGCCATAGAGTATTGCCGCCACTGGAGTCATTCATGGTGCTATCTTTCTGCTGGTGCTTCGTTTGGAACTCCCGCTGGAATGCCGAGGACATGGCTTAGGTAATGCAGTTCTTAAGAGGTCAGCCTCCTGGGGTTCGGAACAGGCTTAAGAAGAGTTGTGGATGGATTGGATGGTGACAGTGTATTTAAAGGGAGAGTAACTAACACAACAGATGACTTACTGTCTCTGGTTACTTCCTGGGATTCATCTTTTATGTCTGTTCCTCTAACCTGTTTTAATTAATTCATCCATCCATCTGTCTATCTATCTATCTATCTATCTATCTATCTATCCTTCCATCCTAAGCATTTAGTATGTACAAGATCTTTGTTAGCCTCAGGGAAGCTACAGAAATAAAAGTGTTTGTCCTGAAGGAATTCGCAGTTGATGCTTGATGCTCTCAGATCTGCCTCAGCAGTGAGATCTGGTGCTCCCCATCAATTTCTGTTATCCATCATTATCCTCAGAAAATGGTAGGCCTCTGCCAATAAGCATTTCAAAGGGCACTGTATCAGTGTAGGCTCTTTCATTTACAAGTAACAGAAAACCTAACTGAAACTGGCTTGGGCAAAAAAACAACAAAGAAACAAACAATAGCATTTATTGGCTCATAGAACTCAAAGGCCCTAGGGTTCAGGCTTCAGGCTTTGATTCAGAGGTCTGATTGCTTTCTTCCAAGGCAGCCTTGTTGTCAGGTTCCACGAAGTGAACAGATTGCTGTTCTTTCCAGTGGAGAAAATAGAGGATCTTTCCTCTCCCAGACCCAGCAAAAGTCTCCTTGCAGCTCTGAATCATTCCAAGATGGGACTGTGACCTAACATGAAAGCCAGGACACTGTGACACTGCAAAGGACAAGAATGAGTCATATGCTCACCCTGGAGTGGGGGAGCAGGTTTTTTGTTCAGTGCCATTGCGAGCCCACATACTAGGATGGAGGAGGTGGAGGCTAGCTGGTAAAACAAAAACAAAAAAACAAGAGGGTATTAAAGGCAGAGTCCATATACCTGAACCTGTTCTGGATAAGGTATTCAAGTTATTTAAATCACTCACATTGAAGCCTAAACTAGACCAGAGATAGTTAGGATTTTCAGATTTTTATTTTGTCTCCTAAATGCACCTGCCTATTCATGCCTCTCTTTCTCACCCTTGCCTTCTCTCATTTAACAAGAAACTAGAACACCAAAGACCACCCCACCCTACACAAACGATACTTTAAGATAGTGCCTTTAAAAGAAAGAAAAAGCTTTCTCACTGTACTATTTGTGTAGATTCAGCTTATATTAAGAATTGAGGAGATAGAGGGTTGAATTACTAGTCGACTATTGTTTTTCAGGCTCTTTGATGTAGAAATCTAATTTTTTTGCTTACAATCAATTTGGCATTAAAGGATCCTATAATTTGGTCCCATTAGTCATGCAGTTTTATCCTGACTTTAGAGTCAGACAGAAATTCCAGCTCATACATTTAAAGAACCCTAGGTACTTGGTCAAATCAGTCATCTTAATTTCTTCATCGGAAAAGAGAGTAGTATCATCTGCTGCTAACTATTTTCTTTCTCTCATATATATCCTATCTATCTGTCTGTCTACTTACCTACCTACCTGTCTCCTCTCTACAAGCATGTATATAATCTCTCATTGAATCTTTCCAACGACCCTGTGAAGGGTAGGGGATGCTTATTTGCACACGAGAAAACAGGCTGAATGAAAGAAGCATTAAGCTCGTGTTGGGACCGTTGGTGTTGGAGGAGGTGGGATTTGAAACCAGGTCAGTCAGATTCCCAAGCCTGCGTGCTTAGCTCTCTTACCAAACTATCTTGGTTCTGTGCCTCCCAAGAAAGAGCTGTGGTGAAAATCGTATGGTGCGGGGGTGTGGGAGGAGCCTGGCATGGTGCAGGTTCCCAGGCTTGCTGGGCGGAGAGGGCCACGGATGCTGCAGTGTGGTGAATGCCAAGTGTACGCATTTCTCCCGCATGCTGCGAGCTCACAGGTGTGGTACTGCTTGCCGTTCACAGCATTTTGCACTGAAGCACCCCGTTTACCTCTCTGGACCCTCCTTGTCTTCATTTGCGGAAAGAAGATGAAGTATCTCGATTACTACCCGACCCATGTAAATTCCATTCCCCCTTTCGCCCTCTCCTCCCCTCCCCATGTCTGTGGTCTGCACGAGGCTTCCACAGGTGTGAGAGTTTATGGTTATAGAAACTGTATTAAATTCTAGCTTCTTCTTCTGCCAGTTTATGATGGTTCCATTGTACATAATTTCTAAGAGTTTTGTTTCTTATATTTGTAAAGTGAATCTTTAAATACCTCCTCCAGAGTAGAAAATATGAGGTACTGTATGTAAAGTGCTGCCCACCTCCTTTCCTTACCTACACCGCTTCTACCCATTCTTCAAGGCCCGTCTAAAGTCAGAAGAATCAAAATCGGAACTCCACCTTCTCCATGAGGCCTTTCTAAATGACTGCAGCTCCAGTCTGCACCATTCTTGCAAATTCTTGTTGTATTTATTTCTATACCAGCTCCTGTATCCATTATATTTACCAAACACAATTCTGGAGACACAGGAAGCACTCCATAAGTAAAATAACAGTACTAGTTTTTTAAAAAATCAAATAGTAGAAATGTTTCACCAAGACTCGAATTTATAAAATAAGTGCTTAAAATTCCACATTTTTTAAGTTCAGGGATTTAAGGCTCTTTGGTAAAAGCTGCCTTACAGGGGAAATATAATAGTGGGGGAAATTTGGGCTTTTCTTTTTTAAAGTTGAGAAACAATTTCCTGACATCTCTTGAAATAACTAGGGGTACCTGGGGTAGTTACTAAACCCACAATAAGAATCTCAAATCCAGGGGCACCTGGGTGGCTCAGTTGATTGCACATCTGACTTCGGCTCAGGTCATGATCTCACTGTTTGCTTCAGATCCTCTGTCTCTCTGTCTCTCTGTCTCTCTCTCTCTCTCAAAAATAAATAAAACATTAAAGAAAAAGAATCTCAAATCCAGAGAAAGCATTGCACAGTGATCCCAGATATTTTTAGTTGCTTATATAATAAACCCTACTAATGGATTTATTTACATAAAACTCTGTGTTTCCTTTTTCATATTTTAGATGGAGCAGATTAAAAGGGCAAATAAACTGTTTACAAATGATTGTATATTTCTGAAGAAAACTTTGAACATCCCCGTTATATCAGAGAAACCTTTGTCGTTTAATGGACTTAACTCAATAGATTCTCCAGAAAATGAAACTGTCGATAGCAGTTTTTCTCATGAGGAAGAGCCGGTAGCAGCTGCAGAAGACCTCTCTCCTCCCAGTCCTCAAGAATCCGACGTTCAGCCTGTACAGCCTGAAGAAGTGTCAGCTAGAGATTTCCTGCAGAGACTAGACTTGCAGATTAAGTTGTCAACACAGGCAGCCAAGAAACTAAAAGAAGAGAGCAGGTAAAAATACGCTGGTAAAATGTCAGAGGCTGAATAAATGACTCTTAGGATGTCCTTGCTTTGCTAAGTTTCGTTTTGTTTTCTCTCTGCTTCTGTTTCCCTTTTTCTCTGAAACTTGTATTTTAATTCTAGAAAGTCACTATTAATATATGAGGTCTAAAAAGAGCTATTGCATTCTGCATAGGACTTCATCTATTGCAATGTTCTTGTTTTGGGCTCTGTTACTTGTTATCTGGGGGAGCCGGGATTGCTCAGTTGATTAAGTGTCTGACTCTTGATTTTGGCTCAGGTCAGGATCCCAGGGTTGTGAGACTGAGCCTCACATCAGGCTCTACCCTGAGTGTGGAGCTTGCTTAAGAATCTCCTCTCTCTCTTTCTCTCTCTCTTCCTCTCTTTCTCTCTTCCTCCCCCCTCCCCTGCTTGCACTCCTCTCTAAAAAAAGTAAATAAAATAAACACATTTTTAAAAAAAAATTGTTGCTTTGCTTTAGTAGCGTAACCATCCAGCTAGCAATTCTGGATAGCAGCCAAGCAGAAACATCTAGTTTACCCCTTCAAAGGAGCAATGCCCTAGGGAATACTTGCGAACTACTGATCCTAATAAAATTTGTCAAAGACATTGTCCATTATTTGTTACGAGGTGTTTTTCATGTGAGCTTTTTTCTTTGTTTTTTGTTAGGGCAAATCTTTCTCTCTCCTATAGAATTGTTTTTCTCCTTCCTTTATGATTCCAAAAATGGCACAAGCTATTGTGTTTGCTTTTTTTTTTTGCCCTGGCTACCAGGAAGCTTGCAATTAAAACTGATTTTCAGTTCAACTACTACAGTATTTCATATGGCTAATATATTTGTGTATCCTTCTCCTTTCCTTGGTTCTCATTTTTCATTTCTATCTAATTCATCTTATTATACATATGCCCTTTGTTGTAGGCACATCAAGCCCTTTGGAGAAAAAGGTGGACTATAAAAACTATAAACAAACATGAATATAATCATCTTATAGTTTAATACATTTTGTTTAAATGTAATAGAGAATATAAATATAAAGCAAGTACTGTTCTTTATACCAGTAGCTGAAATACCAGTAAAATGCAGATAATAAGGCACACCCTAATGAGTATTTGCATTTCATTCAACTTCCAAGACATGCAAAACATTATATATTGATATATTCCTGCACTTCTTTGGCAAGTGGATTTTAAGTTATATAATGAGTACAGTCTACGTATTAGTTTTCTGAATATCATGTTTAAACACTGATTCGTGCTGAATTTCTTTTTTTCAGAGATGAAGAGAGCCCCTATGCAACTTCCCTCTATCACAGTTAGATGATCAGAGATGATAATCTAACCTGGATTAAGAGATGGTTGTATCATGAAGAAACCAACAGCTGAAGATTCAAAAGTATACATCCTTAAATCACAACTAAGTAGTCCCACCTACTGCAATTGCACTGAAATGATTATTTCCCTCTGGCTTTCTATAATTTTAAGTCTTTATTATGGCATGAGAGCAAATCGTATTCTAAAGATCATCACTTTTGTAGGTGATGGTAGTTTTTAGACTAGTTTTCGTAAATACTAGTTAACAAAGCATCAAGGACTATATATATATATTCAAGCTGAAAGCAGTGTTTATCCTCTGAAAAATCCTAATTATGTGAAATACATGGTTGCTGTTTAAGTGATGCTGATTTTGCTATGTGTTTATAACTTAAGTGCTATATATATATATTTCGATATGTATTACATATTCTGTATTAATATAGAGAACGAAATTTTGTTTGCTATTTTGTAAAAATAAACTATAAAAGCCTGAATGAGAAAATAAACTATGTTTTCATATTTGAGTCTGCAATTTTTTTCGACAAATGGAAAAATAAAATTGATTCACAAATTCTTTTTGAAATGGTGATAGCTTCTCCATTTTAGTTCCTTTTATTATTATTATTGGAATTTTGAAAAAGTTTCAGTAATCTAAAAGCAAATCAATTATGGGTATAGTAGCCTTTGCATTTTCATAATATTTGACCTGATTTGTTTGAGATAAAATATAAACATAGAATATGATCAGAAGGAGAAATAAAGAATACCATGCTCCAGGGTGCCTAGGTGGCTCAGTCGGTTAAGCAAGCATCTGACCTCAGCTCAGGTCATGATCTCATAGTTCGTGATTTTAGGCTCCCATTGGGCTCTGTGCTCACAGCTCAGAGCCTGGAGCCTCCTTCGGATTCTGTGTCTCCCTCTCTCTCTGCCCCTAACCCACTCACATTCTGTCTCTGTCACTCTCAAAAATAAACAAACATAAAAAAAAAAAATACCATGCTCTGAGACACTGGTGACTTCTAGGCTAGATTTCATTAAGTTACTTTATAGAGTGTTTTATAGTCACTGTGCTCATTTGAATTGAGGGTTTTTATTCACCTCTTGTCTTTTATCATATGTACAGGTTAAGCCTTCAGCAATATATTATTTACAATTAGAAGGTGTTTTTGGTCTCAATTTTTATTCAAGTACAAGGTTAAATAATTCTTAAGCCTCCACAAAAACTGCTCATATTTATCCCTCCCCTACATCCCCAAAGGATCTTCTGTGGGACAAACAGGATTCTCCCTTCATTTTCTCTTCTTTTTCTTGCTCCTCCAGGTCTTCCATTAAGCAGGAAACAGGTGCCCTTAGGTGTCAGTGCAGCAGAGCTGGTAGAGCAGAACCGCACACGTCCAGCCCTGGGGGGTGCCTGACAGGTGCATGCCTGGGAACAGTAGTTGTCTGCCCTTGGCTCGAATTTGTTCATAACATACATTATCCCTTGTGGTGTTTTTCTCATGCTAGTATTGATTGATATAGGGTGATCTTTTTTTAAGCTTATTTTTTTTTAGAGAGAGGCAGAGAGAGCAAATCCCAAGCAGGCTCTGCACCGTCAGCACTGAGCCCAACACCAGGTGCGAACCATGACCTGCACAGAAGTCAAGAGTCAGATGCTCAAACAACTCACTCTGGGCCACTGAGGTGCCCCAAGTTGATCTCTTGATCATGCTTTGCTACTCCCTGTCTATGAAGAGTTAGTTGGCAGAAGAGAAAACAAAAAGAAAAAACAAATAAAGGAAGGGAAACCGTCATGTCTGTAAGAAAATGTGTAGGCCTTTTTGGAGGCAAAGGAACTTTAAAAAAATGTAAAGTTATATTGTTTACCATAAACTGAAATTTGAGAGAAATCCAAAAGATATAAATCAAAAAATGCTACCCAAAAGTTGTAATATAAGCAGAAATTTAAAATGAAGGCCACAATCTTAAAAATGTTCTTCTGAGTATTTCATTGTTGTCTAAGGTCTCTCTCAACACTTTCTGGCCAAAACATCTGTCTCTTTCATTAAAAGAAAATTCATTAAACTAAAAAATCTGAAATTTGTTGTGGCCACAGTTGAACTGTCTTGGACCAGAGTATTTTAGTGCTGCCTCGGAGGAGTAGACTGAGCCACAGGAACTAGGTTTGAGGCCCAGCTTGAACCACTTCTCGGCCATCGCCATCGGAATTTGAGCACACACTGTGCCCTTGTTCTTTTGGTGAACCAGTTTCCTCATTTACAAAACAAGGCTGAGCCGCCTGAGTGGCTCAGTCAGTTAAGCTACCGACTTCAGCTCAGGTCATGATCTCAGGGTTCCTGGGTTTGAGCCCTGCGTCAGGCTCTGTGCTGACTGCCAGCTCAGAGCCTGGAGCCTGCTTCAGATTCTGTATCTCCCTCTCTCTCTGACCCTCCCCTGCTCACACTGTCTCTCTCTCAAAAAAGTAAATAAAACATTTAAAAAACAAATAAATAAAACAGGGCTGATGAGCCCTTACTCATCTTGATTCCTGCTGGGAGCTAATGAATGTCAGTGTGTCGGAAAACTGCAATACATTCCCTAAGAAAATGTCTCATTTTGTTTTATTTATTTATTCTTTAATTTTTTTAATGTGTATTTATTCTTGAGAGAGACAGGCGGAGCACGAGCTGGGGAGGGACTGAGAGAGAGGGAGAGACACAGAATCTGAAGCAGGCTCCAGGCTCTGAGCTGTCAGCCCAGAGCCTGATGCAGGGCTCGAACTCAGGAACACTGAGATTGCTATAAGCTGAAGTCAGACACTTAACTGACTGAGCCACCCAGGCTCCCCTAAGTGTCTCATTTCAAAATATATCACATAGATAGATACATTTTAGAAAAGTGAAAGGATAAAATGCTTTAACTGCAGCCAGATTTTTTTTTTCTGGTGTACAAGCTGCCCATTTGGACTATATACGACATAGGTGAAGTAGCGGTCATGTTATCAAAAATGACATTAAAATGCTCTGACCCATTGTGTTTGGCAAGGATAGTTTGGGCGTAGGTGTTTTTAGTTCCCCATTACTGCTCACCAGTAAGTACTGGCTTTTCAAGAACATACTGAGTTTAGTTTTTGTGTGTGTCAGGCTTCGGTTTTTGTTTATTTTTACAGCTCAAGAGATGATGAAGAGGAGCAGCAGTGGTTTCCTACCCATGAAAAACAGCCTCTTTACGTTTGTCTATAAGTTCCCTGTCCTCACCAAGAAGCAGCTACCAAGCCGGAGCATTCAAGACAAGTATCAGAAGGCCATTTGAATTAGGGGCAGCTAATACACAGAGCATTATATTAAGATTTCCAACTGAAATATATAGAAAACATGTTATTACTTTATGCTGAATAATGCATTTTCAAGGCATTTTTCTGTTTGGGAACATTACCCATTAACATTTCATGAGGATCTTGAACCACTGCGTGTTTCCAGGACTGTGTTTGTGATGGTAGCTGAGGAAGACGAGTTGCAGGGGCCCCAAGTTCATTAACCTTTTCCGCAGGAAAGTTCATTTACCAGCTTTGGTCCACAAAGAAGGGAATGATTGTTTTCCCTCTTTCTGTTCCAGTGCCTGCCTCTCTTGTTCTCTATTGAGAAATGTTGGCCTGGATTAAATTCAGTTTAGATAACTCAAATCTGGCGTACATCTTTGCTTTGGTAGTGTTTAACACCTCCTTTTTCTTGGGGAGTGCATAGTCATCCCCATTAATAAACAAACTAGATATCTGAAAATTCACTAATAGAAAATATTAACAGTGTGGCAAATTATTAATGAACCCAACAAATCTTATGCCCATTTTCCAGGTTCCTTTTTGCACCACTGAGGCCTGATAAAGAGCCAGCAGGAACAGCCAAAAAAGCAGAGAGCTATCCTTTAAGCTTAGATAGGTTTTGAGGAAATGTTAATTAATTAATTTATTTAAAAAAATTTTTTTAAGGTTTTATTTATTTCTAAGAGAGAGAGACAGCGTGAGCAGGGGAACGTCAGAGAAAGAGGGAGACACAGAATCTGAAACAGGCTCCAGGCTCTAAGCTAGCTGTCAGCCCAGAGCCTGACTCGGGGGCTTGAATCCACGAACCATGAGATTATGACCTGAGCCAAAGTTGGACGCTTAACCGACTGAGCCACCCAGGTGCCCCAGAAATGTTAATTTATTTTAACTCCCAAAAAGGAACTGGTGGTGGAAACATTTTTTAACAGACATATCCTATGAGGTGTTGTGATACCCAGCATGCCTTGAAAACAGAACCCCTTAATTCTTCAGGGGGTGTCTGTGTGTGTGACACAGCAGGAAGAAGCTTCCGTTTTAAATTCAGTCTGTTACAGGCTTTCCAAAGCAACATATCTCTGATTATAAAATGTAAATCTATAAGTAAATAAGGATTCTATATACAAAATCTCAGCTTACAGACACCTTTACTTCTCAAATAGTTTTTATGGCAAGAAAGCTATGTTTGACCACTTCTAAAAGGTTAACTACTGCACTTTCATCACTTTCTAAAAATCCTTGACTCAAATTACTGTAATCACAGAATTAGAAGCGTTTTAGGCTATGTTTTCTGAAACAGTCTAAAGACTCCTGAATCTTTTGCCATTTTTACAGGCTGCTGTAAATACGCTTGATGGCATCGGCTTCTTCCTTATCAAGGATGCCTTTCTCCACGTAAGCATCAGCTTGTTGGTTGATGAAGTCCCTCATCTTTGAAAGGTCATAATCTGGAAAATATCGTCAGAGTGTCATGAGCAAAGATTAGGAAAGAGACATCCCCTTACAGTGATTAACATGAACTAAGAAGCGTTTTATACAATGACACAACTACCATTCCATCCCAGGCTTTCTCATTGGAAGACATATTAGACGTTGGCATTTGTTCAGTCTTTACAGTTTAAATTTTTTAAATGCTTATTTATTTTTGAGAGACAGAGACAGTGAGCATGGGAGGGGCAGAGAAAGAGAGAGAGACTGAATCTGAAGCAGGTTCCAGACTCTGGGCAGTCAGCACAGAGTCCGACACGGGGCTCGAACCCACAAACCGTGAGATCATGACCTGAGCCAAAGTCAGAAACTCAACTGACTGAGCCACCCAAGTGCCCCAGTCTTTACAGTTTAAAACCATGTTTATGTGTATTGTCTCATTTGCTGTCCATGAGCACACCTGCAAGGTGTTCAGGTGAGGAGTACCACCATCATTTGAGCAGGGGGGAACAGCCCCATACAAAACTTTGAAAACTTAATATTTATACCAATCACCTGGAAAGCTCTTACAGATTTGTATCAGTAGGTCCGAGACAGAGCTTCAGATCTTGCATTTTAAATACGCTCCCAGGAGATGTTGTTACTGCTGGTCTGGGAATCATACTTGGGGAAACACTATCCTGAAGCTTAAGTACTTTATTCAAGGTTACACAGGTAGTAAGAGTTACAAACAGAACCAGGTGTTTTGATTTTCTGCAATTGTTATACAGGAAGTTCCTGTTGATGCGACAACCCATTTTTTTTCCAAATTAAGAATTATCATTGGGGCACCTGGGTGGCACAGTTGGTTGAGGGTTCGACTTTGGCTCAGGTCATGATCTCACAGTTTGTGGGTTTGAGCCCCACAATGAGCTCTGTGCTGACAGCTCGGAGCCTGGAGCCTGCTTCAGATTCTGTGTCTCTCTCTCTGCCCTCCCTTGTTTGATGCTCTCTCTCTCTCTCTTAAAAATAAGTAAATACCAAAAAAAAAAGAATTACCATAATTTTCATACTATCTGAATTATATGCATGAAGGAAAAAATTATATGCACGGAGCTTTTTATATTTTTTAAGAGAAACTGCTTTATGGTTCTTCTGTCCTACTTAAACAAACAAGAAAATCTGTGTAAATCATCAAACCACTCATCAAAAGCAAAGAGATCCTCATATAAGGAGGCCACCTGTGGCATTTTTCTGAAAGGTTAAATAAAACCCACATCCTTCCTTGATGCTCATTGTTTTAAAAATGAAAAATAGGGGTGCCTGGGTGGCTCAGTTGGTTGAGCGTCTGACTTCAGTTCAGGTCATGATCTCACAGTTCGTGGGTTCAAGCCCCACGTTGGGCTCTGTTGCTGACAGCTCGGAGCCTGCTTTGGATTCTGTGTCTCCCTCTCTCTCTCTGACCCTGCCCCACTCACACTCTGTAGGTCTCTCTCTCTAAAAACTAAATAAACATTAAAAATTTTTTTTAATTAAAAAATAAAAATGAAAAAGAAACATGAAAATAAAGTTTAAAGCACCTGAATTCTATTAATCATAAATAACCAGAGTTGGTATTCTGTTCTTTTTTTTTTTGCTTTTCAAATAGATCTATCTCAACCCAGAAGTGAGATCACAGTATATCTACGACCTTATTAACAATCTTCTTTCACTTTACACAGTGAGCACCAATATTCTTCAGAAATACCATTTTTTTCTTACAAATAGTTTATTGTCAAGTTGGTTAGAAACACCATTTTTAATGGCTATGTACAGTGCATCCTATCAAGGTACCAAAATTTATGGCGCACATCCCTCAGGGCTGGACATGGGTGTCTTCAACACCACAGCGTACCTGGGGGGTTCCCCCCAGATTCTGAGTTGCCTGGGGCTGAGTACCTTGAGGACAGTGACATTCACCTTGGCTCTAGCAGCCCCTGGAACAGAACCCTGCCTTCTGTCAATTTGTAAAGGAAAAAAAAAAAAGGAGAAGAGGGGAACAGAAGCTCAGAGCGTCCCATGAAAGGAAAACTATAAAGAACATCTCTATAAGTGCCAGGTGTTTATCATAAAAAGTGAGCTGAGGCTCCGAGAAACGCAGCTTTCTTTCCACCAAGAGAGGCATTTGCTCCCATTAGGGCTTCGCTGTAAAGATTAAAGACCTAACTGTCAGCTGGGGCCCTTACATGTATCATCTGATTCGCTCCTCGCAAAACTCCATGAGGTAAGCATTAATATCCCCATTTCAGAGATGAAGAAACAGGACGGAGGAGGGAAGTCACTTGCTTGGGTCATGGTAGAGTCAGATTCTGAACCCAGATCTCTCTGTCACTACCTTGACTACCCTACAGCCTTGAAGTAATGAACGTGAAGCCACTAACAGATGTAGAATGAACGTTCAGTAAGTGCTTGCGTTTTGTTGTTGGCTTTTATTTTCCTTAACTATCAGGTCAAAACAGAATCAAGCTGAACATATGTTTTGTGTGCACGTCACAAGCTGATTCCAGTCTCGTAGGGCACAAAGAGACGCCTCTTGATTACCACTGGCTCAAATTAGTCCTGGCTTATCTGAGTTGGTTGCAGGGTCAACATCTTTAATGGGACAAAAGGCAGCTCAAGGGCAGATGTGAAGAGGTCCGGGCGGTTAGAATGGACAAACAGGAAAATATTTTGCTTTCTTTTGAAATGGAAAATCTGTATCATTACGACCGCTCTCACTGTGTGCCATGGGAGCACTAGCTGGCTGTTAGATTACACAAGTCAGTAGTCACCTTGCTAATCTTAAACAGATGTTTTAAGGTTATTAGGCTCAAAAGAGAAAGGGCTGTGATTCATTTTCTTAAAAGTACAGACTTTTTTAAGGGTGCATAAAGTTTCATCATCCTTCTCAGCAGCACATCATATGGACCTCCCTTTCCTGGATTTGGGAAGGAGAGGCAGGTCATCCAGACCGCTGCCCAGCGAAGGGCATGAGCAGAGGTTAAGGAAGGTCAGAACTAACAGAGCTACTAGCCTCCCTGCTCACACAGCTGCAGCCACTGCGTGACCCCAGGAACGAGATCCACAGGTTCTGAGAGATGACCTAGGTCAAGCAGAGCACATATGAAGGCAATGGAGGAAGAGCTTTCTGCTTCTGCCTTCAGGGAGGTATATTGCATATCACCCTCACTTCGGAGCATCGAACTCAACACTGTCATTCTGAAATTTGCTCACAGTGCTTTGGGGATGCAAGCACCAGGGTTCCAGGCTTGACTAGATTTATCATTTCTGGAAGTCGAAGATTATATTTCAGGATGTTGCGGGTTATGACCAGGAGTCTAATTCAGGTTAATCAGTGAAAGAAATAACATAAGTATTCTAAATTGTTGAACCATCAAATTAACATTGATTTCAGAATGCATTTTGGTAACTTTCTGAATTATACTCATTCTATGATAAACATTTTTTATTTTTAAAATTTTTAAATGTTTATTTTTGAGAGAGAAAGAGAGAGACAGAGCATGAGCAGGGAAGAGGCAGAGAGAGAGGGAGACACAGAGTCCAAAGAAGGCTCCAGGCTCTGAGCTCTGAGATCATGACCTGAGCCGAAGTCAGACACTTAACCATCTGAGCCACCCAGACACCCCATTTTTTACATTTTAAAGTCTTCACAGTCACTGATGGCATGTTACAATTTTTCTTCCTTAGAGGTATGTGAAACAATGGTGTTATTTTCAATCAGTGACAGATTTGATGAAATATGGTTCATATGAATTTCAATGGAACTGACAACCTGGAAATTCACATCATTTTGAACCAGATAAAATAAAGTATGTGTGAAAAGCTGATAATTATTTCCATTTCACTCAATTTAACAAGACCGTAGGCTAAAGAGGAGCTGAAAAAACCTTTTTCTCCCATTGTGTTCTCTATCTCAGTCATCCTCAAACTTGGCCACACGGTGGAACCACGGGGGAGAAGGATTAAAAATACTGATGTCTGCATCTCTTTTTTTTTAATTTTTTAAATGTTTTTATTTATTTCTAGGAGAGAGAGAGAGAGAGAGACAGTGTGAGCAAGGGAGGGTCATAGAGAGAGGGAGTCACAGACTGAAACAGGCTCCAGGCTCTGAGCTGGCAGTCAGCACAGAGCCCGACGTGGGGCTCGAACCCATGAACCGCGAGATCATGACCTAAGCGAAAGTCGGACCCTTAACCGACTAAGACACCCAGGCGCCCTCTGATATCTGCATCTCTTCCGTTGAGTTTCTGCTCTAGTGATCCTGAGATGCGCCGTGGATATCAGGACATGTAAGAGCTCTGCAGGTGATTTGAATGCACTTTCAAGCTGGAAAACACCCCTTGTCTCATTTTAAAAGCATCACTTGGCAATTGCTCACACAGACACCTGGGAGTCACTCTGGACTCCTCTGTCTCCATTTTGCTGTCAAGTTTCTCCCTTCTTTATTTCCTCTGTCTTGCCTTGGTTTAAGCCCCATCATTTCTGCTCCAGATCTTTGCCTCCAATCTCTGTCCAATCCTCTAGGGGCCTATTTCTTTAATCTATAACCACACTGCTACCAGAGAGATTTCTCAGTTCTTAACCTAATTAAGTCCTAATTTAGGCTCCTCTGGCTAAATCCTTCTTTGCAGGGCTCACGAACGCCTTCCTGATCTGGCTGCTACACACCTTCCCTCCTGTGGCTGCTGATCCTTTCCACAGACACCCAGTGTTCCTGGGAAATTGAGTGGCTTCAGGTCCTGGAACACATGACTTTCTTTTGTCTCTTTATGTCTTGGCACCCAGTGTTCCCTCTGCCTCTACCTCTTGTTACTTAGCTTTCCTGCAATCCTTTCTTTCAGTGCTATCCATCCCTGTAAGGAGATTGGGGGGCACATCTCCTTACACAAAGGTGCCACCTTTGCCCACTGCACCTGTCTATGATAGCACTGAGCAGGGCCAACTGTAGCTTCAGTGGTGCTGGGAGCTCCTTGGGAGGCCAGGGAGGGCAAAGGGGGGTTGCATCTGACGTTTTCCTATCTCTGGTACTCAGAACAGGAACAGTCTTGTTCTGGGTCTTAAGTGAGTGACTGCTTTTGTAATTGCAGGGTCCATCTCATATGTGGTCAGAAAGTTCCCTTTTTAAAAAAAACACTCCCAAGAGGCACCTGGGTGGCTCAGTTGGTTGAGCATCTGACTCTTTTTTTTATTTTTTTAACATTTTTATTCATTTTTTGAGAGACAGAGACAGAGCTCAAGTAGGGGAGAGGCAGAGAGGGAGAAAGATACAGAATCTGAAGCAGGCTCCAGGCTCTGAGCTGCCAGCACAGAGCCCGATATGGGGCTCAAACTCAGGAACCTTGAGATTGTGATCTGAGCCAAAGTCGGCTGCTTAGAGCATCTGACTCTTGATCTTGGGTCAGGTCATGATCTCACAGTTCATGAGTTCAAACCCTGCATTGGGCTCTGTACTGACAGTGTGGAACCCACTTGGAATTCTCTCTCTCTCTCTATCTCTCTCTCTCAGTCCCTACCCCACTCATGCTCTCTCTCTCTCTCTCTCAAAATAAATAAATAAACTTAAAGAATTTATGAAAATACTCCAGGAAAAGGGAAAAATGTTGATAATTACTGAAGGTGGTTGATGGATACATGGGGATTCATTATAATATTCTCTCTACGTTTGTTTGATATATTTCATAATAAAATGTAAAAGAAAAGGCCTTTGCTCAAGAGGTGGCTTTGAAAAATAAAAGAAATGGAGGTTCTATTCCTGCATCCTGGAGTCTTTTTGGACTCTGACAGAAGACTTTAGTCCAGTTTGATGGTGGGAAACTTTCTTTAACAAGAACCCCTGACAAATGGGTGAGGTTGGCAGTTTGCAACCATACTAAATCCTTACCTTCTTTACTTCCTTTTTTGTTGTGTTTCTTCAACCACTCAATATTTTTTCTGATGGCTTCCAAATAGGCTTCCGTTTTCCCTGGAAAAGGGAAGAGAACTCATAGCAAATACTCATAAAATATCACTGCATCTCTTTTTAAGACCACACTCTTGTTTAGAACCATAAACGCTGGACTCATCGAGCACTTGTGAGGTGGTGTCCTTAACGAAGTAGTGTGTATGTTTGGTGGGGGTGGGGTGGGGGATGTTGTGGAGGATGGGTAGGGATGAGATTCCAGGACACAGGACCAGGCAGACTAGTAAGTGTCAAAGAGCCATTATTCATGTACATGTAACTGCATTCTGATGTCCTGGCAGAGAAGAGTTTTGATTCAGTTCACCGGATGCCTACAGTTGTTAGACTGCATCATGTCTGGTTAGGAATGGTTCTTCCAAACTGAGGAGTATTCTCAGGTCAAGCACTAAATCAGAGTGGCAGATGCTGAAAAGACTCCATCACCAAATAAGTTATGTTAAGAAAGTCCAATTTGTGGCTTTGTGTAGGCCACTATACAAGTCTTCTGCCCAATCTGGTAGGGAATGTGTAACAACTCAGATGAAGAGATGACCTGGGCCTCATTTCAAGGTTTGGATGTGAACCTTAGCCTTACTGTAGTAGAACTCCCCTGGATGTAAACATTCTCCCATGGGCCCCATGTGCAGTAAGATAAGCATGTGCTCTGTGATGCTCTTTAAATACATCATTGTCTGCAGGTGGGCATTATCATCCACTTAGAGATAAGGAAACTAACACTCAGAGAGTTTAAGTGACTTGGCTGAGGCCACAGAGGAAATAACAGAAGTAGAATTTAGACTCTAGTCTTCCCAAGCTTC
Organism: Crocuta crocuta; assembly: GCF_008692635.1. Lineage (NCBI taxonomy): Eukaryota > Metazoa > Chordata > Mammalia > Carnivora > Hyaenidae > Crocuta > Crocuta crocuta. Next base: position 3,026,857 of record NW_027530019.1, read on the forward strand.
TGCTACCTGCACTGTCGGAAAGCAAAGATCTATCTTCAGGCATAGATACTGATGTAGGCTTGTTCTCTCTCAAGGAAATCAGCCATCTCTAAAACCAGGTGCGGTCCCTAGTGCTCAGAGTGTCTGCATCAAGGGACCAGGTAATCTGGAGAATTCTGGATGGCCTAAGAAAAGAAGCCTTCTAAGTCTAGGGGCTCTGCAAGAAGCAATGACTGCCAAAACTCCATGTGGTGACCACTCATTCTGAGCCCCCTTAAGCCCCGTTACCTCATCTATTGCCCAGACTTACTGGTTGAGTTACCCGTACTGAATGCTTACGATGTGCCAAGGGCTGTGTGTTGTGCTCCAAAATGCAGTATCTCTTTTTTTCTTCACAACAACTTTTTAAAGGCAGTCCCTTTCATACCCATTTTACAGATGAAGAAACTGAGACAGAGATAAAGTAATATGCTGAAGGTCATATGGCTAGTAAGTTGTAGAGCCAGGCTTGAACCTGGGTGCATCTGACTACAGTCATGAACAATAATTGTCTCAGAGTTTGCTGATGTTCCAGTTTCCACGGCTGCATTTACCTATGTGAGCTCTTGAGCATCCTTCTTTCTGATCTTGTAAGCCCACTCTTGCCTCACTACCGGGGCTCCATGTTATCTGGATCCCAAAGAAGCACAGAGAAAATCTTACACAAAAGGGGTTAGTGGACAAGAGAAAAGATCTACCATTTTCAGCCCCTATTCACTTCAGTCAGCTGTGTAAAAAAAGTCTTGATTTCAGTGCTTTGTTTTTAAAAATGTTAGAGCATATGGACGACCAATGTCCTCTCAGCTGATGTTATAACATTATAGTACAGTGAATATAGGGATATTCATTATCTGTTGCCTGTTCGTTGAGCAGATCAGTTGCATTTGGTAACATAAAAACAATGTTCTCTGTTTCAAATTAATTCAATTAGAAAAGGCATTTTGAACAAAGAAATCTTAATGTAGACTATTTCTAGAGAATGCAACTAAAAAGTTTAAATCAAAGTAGTGGGTCTCATGGGGTGCCTGGGTGGCTCAGTCGGTTGAGTGTCTGACTTTGGCTCAGGTCACGATCTCATGGTTTCTTGGTTTGAGCCCCGCATCGGGTTCTCTGCTGACCACTCAGAGCCTAGAGCCTGCTTCGGATTCTGTGTCTCCCTCTCTCTATGCCCCTTCCCCACTTGTGCTCTATCTGTCTCTGTCTCTCAAAAATAAATACATGTAAAAAAATTTTTTTTAAAGTAGTGGGTCTCATAGGGCTTTAACAAATAGCTAATTTGTCATTAGCACATTAAGTAATTAGGGCTTCTGAAACTTTTAAGAATGTTTGAAAATAGTCTTGTTCTTTAAGTAATGTTAAGCATTTGTCCCACAATATTATTTATGATATATCATAATATGGAAAGCTTATTTGAGAAAAGGAAAATCTAAGCTTAGTCTCTGTGTTAAAAATGTTGTTAAAAATTCTGAATTAGGATAGTAAAGAATAAATATGGGTTTTTGCTATAGCATAGCAGACATTGTAGTTGCTCCACCTTTATGTCTCCCTTATTCCAGATATGCTATATATTCCTTATATCCTTATATGATATATCTTTATATCCTTATATTCCTTATATCTCGGGAACATTCCACACAACCTCCCAGAGATCCTCAGAGGGAAGCCTCAGTTGCCCACAGCTGAAGCCCACTAGTGTAACCACCTTCTATGAGCTTCTCTCCTTTCTTTTCCTGTCTCGTGTACCTAGCCCCCGCACCACCTCCCCCCCGCCATGGTGATCTACCAATTAAATTTGACCTCAACTCCTCTCAGGGTGTGCTTCAGAAGCAACCCAGCCTAAAGCAGTTTGAAATAGGGGGGATCATCTTGTTAGGTTGCTTTTGCTCAGGAACCAATTTCCTATAAAAATATTAAAATTTAAGAAGTATGAAATGTACGAGAAGCAATTTTATCTACTATATTGATATTACTGAGTTTACTGAGCTTGAAGAAAACTATACTGCAATTTATTTAAAAACTAAACTACTATCTTGTATGTAGATCATAACATATGATTATGACCATTCCTCTAATTTAAAATAGACCTCCCCATCACCCTCACCCCCTTTTCTGCTTTATTTTTATCCATAGCACTTATCATTTTCTACCAAATCATATAATCTATGTAAGTTTATTGTTTGTTTTCCCCCCTTAGAAATATTTCTTGTGAAATAATATTCTTATGATATGCCCTCATGCCTAGAAAAAAGCTGGACACAGAATAGTTTATCAATAAATATTTGTTGAATAAGTGAATAGGTAAAGTCTTCTTATATGGAAGCCAAATCTTAATCAGAAGAAAAATATATTTAAAAAATTTTTTGTTTTGTTTATTTTGAGAGAGAGAGACAGAGACAGCACAAGTGGGGGAGGGGCAGACAGAGGGAGAGAGAGAATCCCAAGCAGGCTCTGCACGGCCAGCACAGAGCCCGACTCAGGGCTCAAACTCATGAAACTGCAAGAACCTGACTTGAGCTGAAACCAAGAGTTGGATGCTTAACTGACTGAGCCACCCAGGCACCCCAGCAGATACAATTTTTCAAAGTACAAACGGTACAGATTTCTTTTTCTTTAACAAAAAATGAATTGTTTATTTGAATTCTGAATTTAAATGATAGTTATAGCAGAAACAATTTAAAGTACCTACAGATGTGCTACATATACTCCATGTTACTACTGTATATTAGTATCTGTATGTTATCTAATCTTCACAGAGCTCTACCAAATAAGCATTATTAGTTCCATTTTACTCATGAAGGAATGAAGGCTCAGAGAGATTAAATGACATGCCCAGGGGGACACAGCTGAGTAAGGGTCAGAGCCTGGTCTTGAACCAGAATGAATCTGGAACCTGTACTGAGTGTAGCTGGGTAAAATTCATCTTTTAGAGTAGAATGATTTAGTGCCTCTTCTTGTTCCCAAGCTGGTCAGCAAGACCGAGGTTCTCAAACTTGGCTGCACACTAGAATCATTTAGGGGAGATTTAAAAAATCCTGATGTTGGTCATGATCTCACAGTTTGTGGGATCAAACCCTGCATCAGGCTCTGCACTGACAGCACAAAGCCTGCTTGGGATTTTCTCTCTCTTTCCCTTTCTCTGTCCCTCCCCTGCTTGTGCTCTCTCTCCTCTCTTTCTCTCAAAATTAATAAACTTAAAAAAAATTAAAAATCCTGATGCCAAGGCTACGCCTCATATGAATTAAATTAAAATATCCTTGGGTAGACACCAAACATCATTTTTTAAAAATGGTCCTGAAGTGATTCCAATGTGGGGCAGCATTTGGGAACCATTGCCTTCAGTATTGAGACGTCCACATGTTTCCTGGAGCCCTGGTAACAAGGTGGATAAAATCAGGTGTTCCTCTGCTCTTGGAAAGAAGCAGCTGGTTCCTATTTACATTTCCTCCTGTTGGGGGCTGTAAGGCAAACCTTTTATTTACACAGTGTGCGGTAAAAGCCCATGAGAGTCCACTTTGGAAAGCTAGGCTATTTTTTTTTTTTAATTTATTTTTGTTTCCTTTGGAAAAAAATAGCTCATGGCTGAGGTAATATGGCACAAGCTTTAAAACATATGCTGAAGCAGATGGGAAGAGGGCCAGAATCAAGACGCAGCCCTCCTTTCCTGGCTGTTCTGGTTTTCAGCAATGCCAAAGAAATATTCTTTTTTATACATGAATTTGTCCTTACTGTGATATGTTGACCTGATCTGTCCCCCCACCCAAGCCCCATTAAAAAAAAAAAAAAAACACTGTAGAAATCGATAGAATTAATCTACTGAATACTGGGCCTAGTATTCAATAGATTATATAGACCTAATAAAGATATTAGATCTTCTGAAGAGTGCTTATAAAAATTAAGTTTGATAGGCCTAAAATTCTATAAAGATTACATGATTGCAGTTTTGTACTGTATAAAACAAAGTAAGTGATATGGGTATCACGGATGCCAACATGGGCCGCACGGCCATTCATTCGAGAATTTCTGCACAACGGTGACACTTTACATGCCCAGAAGAAATGCTCAGATTGAGTACTGGATAGGAGTCAAGGGACAAGGGTTAAAGGCCTGGCTTTGCCGCTCTTTGGCTATGGATCATGGGTGAGTCACTTCATCTTCTGAGCCTTGGTTTATTTATTTATAATTTAGGGGTGAATTCTAAAAAGAAGGTTCATGGTTCCTATATATGGGAAGAAACATTCCTCTGCTGTCCTCGAAAAACCTGTGTTGATGGTAGGCCTCCTGTGCCTGCACTTAGCTCCTGGCAGCCTTGCTGACTCACAGGGGAGAAGACTGTATTTACTATTTTTGGACATTGTTAGCAGAATGGCTTGGGGCTTGACTAAAGGCACAAACTGTCTCCTCTTATGTTGCTTTAAAAATAACAGCATCCACATGAGATAGCCATTTATTAATTAAATAGACTACGTTCCCTTTTCTGGTTTCTGTAAGGAAGATATGGGAATAATAGAATATGTAGGTGAGAGCTATCGTAGAGATCACTTTTTTTCATCTATTTCCATAATCTGGCCATAAACCTGACAAATGATAGCACTGGAATGACTTTTTGACTATGTTAATGCTTATCTTATCCTTTGGATGGTTTTTTAAAAAAGATTTTCAGTGACTCATAGAGCAGAAGTGAATGAGTAAACATCGAATTGGCAAATAGAGACACACTTAGATCATGGAATAAAGTTTTAAAGTACTTTTCTTTAGTCTCCAGAGAGCAATTTATTTGAAAAATTAGATAACTTTATAAATATGGTTGAAATTAGAATAAATTTGATTTCACTGGCATATCCCTAAATTTAGGAATAATTATGGAATCATTCAAATGACTGTACCAATTAGAAATCAGTGTTTTAAAAGATTATTCTTTTTTGAAGTTTATTTATTTATTTTGAGAGAGAGAGAGCAAGTGAGCATGGGGGAGGGCCAGAGAGAGAGAGAGAGAGAGAGAGAGAGCATCCTAAGGAGGGAGCTAGACCTGGGACTTGATCTGATGAACTGAAATTAAGCTGAAATCAAGAGGTGGCCACTTAACTGACTGAGCCACCCAGGAGCCACAAAAAATGATTCTTTTCTTTTAATGTTTTATTATTTTTAAGAAAGAGAGAGCGCACACATGCAAGCCAGGGAGGGACAGAGCGAGGGGGACAGAGGATCTGAAACAGGCTCTGCACTGACAGCAGAAAGCCTGACGCGGGGCTCGATAATATGAACTGTGAGATCATGACTTGAGCCAAAGTCAGACCCTCAACCGACTGAGCCACCCAGGAGCCCCCCAAAAGATTATTCTTAGTGTAAGTCCCTGTAGAATGCAAGACTTTAAATAGTCTAACTTAACCATATTCAAAGGATTCAAATTCAGTTGGATTTTTTTACATTAATCCTAAAACAAGAGGCATGAAAACAGGCGCTGTAAATTGAAGGCTGAGATAAACTGAGGGTATTATTATTATTCCCATTCCCATTATTATTCCTATTCGTCAGAGGGTCCAGCATATGCTTGGCATCGTTAATAAATATTTGCTGTGGTTCGATGGGGCCATCACCCCACATTGCAAGATCCAGACAGACTCTTTACAAACATTTCTGACAATGTGTCTGCTTATCATTATTTTTTAAAGTAGTTTTAGCTAGATCATTACCTCATCCCTTGCTCTGCCCTGTAATGTCTTCCAACTTTGTTCTACACATTCCTGACTCATCAGTAAGGGAGATATGTGTGCACGTATGTAGCTTGTGTTACGCTTGCCTGTATATTGGTTAAGAACATTCTCAAATCATTTCAAAGCTTGCTTGAGTCCTCAGAGGTAAGCATTTGTTCTTATATTTCTTCTATAGGTCCACTTCCTGAGCATGGTACCAGGCATCCCTTCAGAATACATGTCTACTTATAGCTGAATAAACGTCTCAGGAAACTCAGTAAGTCCTGCTTTTACCCAGGACTGCCTTTATTTTTCTGTCCAGGGGCAATAGGTGTTGTCTCAGTGGTTTTATAACAGAAACAAAATATTCTTGAGAAAAATGCGAGCAGGAGCACCTGGGTGCCTCAGCTGGTTAAGTGTCCAACTTCCTCTAGGGTCATGATCTCGTGGTTCGTGAGTTAGAGCCCTGCATCAGGCTCTGTGCTGACAGTTAGCTCAGAGCCTGGAGCCTGCTTCAGATTCTGTGTCTCCCTCTCTCTGCCCCTCCCCTGCTCATGCTTTGTCTCTGTCTCTCTCTCTCAAAAATAAATAGACATAAAAAAATTTTTTTAAAGGAGAAAAATGAGAGCAAAGCAATTGTCAATACAAAGGTATATGTCATAACATGCACTTTGGGGATTACACTTGTTTTCAAGAAATGTTGGCTCTTGGTTTAAGCTGAGGTTGTTGTTTTCTAAATTATACTAAAATCAGTTTTCCTCATCTCAGAGTAATAGGGGTCAGGGGTAGTATAAATAAATTAAATCTCCAAATAATGGAGAGGGAACTAATTTTAGCCCCAATTCCTATCCTCTTCCTAATGTTTCAGAAGAGCCATGACAAACAGTAACACTAAACGGGTGAAAATTTACTCTTTTCTGTCCTCCTTAGTATCTGATGGAATTCCTAATGAGAAAAGAAACCTAACCTCATCATTAGTTTTAAATACATCCTAAATAGGAATAGTAGACTACCAAGAATCAACTCCCTCAGATTACTCTTTTTACATGATATTTTTCTAACACAAGCAAAAACACCTGTCAGCATCCATTCCCAGGAATATTTGCATAGTGATAGAAGATGTTATCTTAAGCACTGAGCATGCTGCCTCTGCCAGTCAAAAGTCTTAGATGGTGGCTTACTGTCTTCAGGAAATGCAAGCATTACACATGAGTTGCTCATGGAGGAAATGACCTAAGCATGCTGGTTTTCTATGGGAGTAAACTGCAGTGCTCTGTGCTGCCTACACACACACACACACACACACACACACACACACACACACTGGAATATTATGCATCTCTAAAAAGGAAGGAAATTCTAACACATGCTACAACATATATGATCCTTGAGGACATTAAATTAAATGAAATAAGCTGGTCACACAAACACGTGTACCATATAATTCCATTCATATGAGGTGCCTAGAATAGTCGGATTCACAGAAATAGAATGTAGAACCGTGGTTGCCAGGGGCTGAAGAGGGAAGGGAATCAGAAGTTTTATTTGATGTTTATAGGATTTCAGTTTTGCAGGACGAGAAGAGTTCTGGAAATGGATGGTAGTGATAATAACACAATAATATGAATGTACTTAATGCCACTAAATTGTACGCTTAAAAATGGTAGTATGATCATTTTTATATTATGTGCATTTTGCTATAATTTTTTAAAAAGACATTTTAAAAAGTTTACCATTCATCCAAAGTAGACCTAGGGAAGTATCAAAGCAGTGTGACTGGTCTACAGAGTCAGTAAACATGGCATGTATATTACCAATTCCACCTTCCTATGCCCATGACAACCATTACTAATTAATCGTTCCCAAGTTCTTTCCTCCTGAGCCCAGAGGCAAGATCATAACCTTTCTCAACACAGGCTACTACACCAAACAATTAGAGTTGATATGTCAGCTATGTTGATGTAGGAGACAATTGTGATGGTCTATGAAATCCATGCTAGAGAAAAAAATACAATAATATAAAGCCTCGTAAGATAGGAAAAATCAACATGAACTTGATATGTTAGGAAAAAAATATTTTTCCTCTCTCTCAAAAAAATCCCAATGGAATAGAAGCAGTACTTTGGGCCCACATTGCTACTTATTTGAACCTATATAACCCAGGTCCAGGTCTCTATATTTTCTACAAAAAGGAACTAGAAATCTTTGAAGAGGAATTGATTTTAATCTTGGAATGAGAAAATTCAGTGAATATAGAATTAGCCTATTGTTGCCAGAGAGCAAAGATACTTTAAAAACTACTGGGCATAGTGCTAAAAGGATAAAGGAGGAACAGGGGAGCTCCTACAGCCCAAGCTATACTAATTTGGGCATAAAATCATCACCACCACCACAATCAGAATCATTTTACATAAATGGAAAAGACTGATATTAAGTGTTAACAAAGATAGTTGTGACATAAATGAGAAATTGTCGGTAATTTTTTTGCTGTTAATAAGTTATAAGGTATTAAATACATAGCTAGTTTGCTTTTTTTTTTAACCTTATATACTGACACTGTTAAGCAGGATCTATTACCAAATATGCATGTGAACTTGTTTCTATCTACAGGATGAGGAGAGACTAGGAACCTATAAATAGGTCAAGCAGTCCCTTCAAAATTGAGAGCTATACCATGAACATGATCAGCATTTGTGGTCTCAGGGCATCCAGAAAGGAATAAGCAAAGTCCATTAGTTCATTGCCACTAATGATTATACATAATAAATAATGAAAAGAGAGCCCGTGGTGTATCTTCAGATGATAAAGTAGCTGAATGTCACACCTCTTCTGCCCTTGAGAGACAGCACTGGCCCACTCCCTCAGTTTCTAGGGAATAAAACCTCTAGATGACCCTGCTAATGAGACACTGATTGGATAGGTATAAGTAACATTCCAATTATACATTAGGGGTCAATATATCATAATGGCAGAAGAATAAGGTAGGTTTAAGTCATCTGTTCACAACTTCAGGTAAAGACACTGAGTTTCAGAAGATATATTTTCCATGATATAACTAACACACTTCATAATTTAAAGGGCTAGAACCACTGGCCTATGCAACCAGATCCCACATCATGATCTGAAATAAAAGGGTTAACAACTTAGAACTTGCATCCTCATAGGGTCTTTTTCTTTTTCTTTCTTTCCCCCTACTCTGTGCCCCTCCTTGTGCTTAGGATTTTTTTCTTTAAGGATGTAGTAAATTTTCTAAAATCCTAGGAAGAAGTAAATTTTGTATCACATAAACTTACTAAGTCAGAGAAAAATTGACCCCAGGAATGTGTAAGAATAATGATAAAAACATAAGTTTTATAATTATTGGGCTAGTTTAATGTATGTTTTTTGCTTTTAAAGATATTTAGATTATTTAGGGAAATTTGATATACTGGATTTATGATTTTTAATCAGGTCCTTAAAAGTGTCTGTCACACTTCTATCACTATAAATGATTAAGGAAATTGGCTCTGTTAAATGCATAAATTTTCATGACTGTTAAATAGGTAGCATATGGCTATGTAGAGAAATATTGCTTAATAAATTAATAAATCATAGATTAGACATTAAACAATGCACAATAGCCATATGCATTCCTCTCCAATCACAAAAGTTCATTGGACAGTAAAGAGCATCAGAAGATAAAACCAATTTGCCATTCTCAGAGACTCAAGGCCATTAAAAAAGATTCCTATTTAGATAAAGACACCATGTGCTGAATCTCTTCTCTACAGATGGTGCTGATTTCGCAGATTTGGTGGGGCTGGCATTTTTTATCAACCTGTGTGTGGTGAAATTTTTTGCTTCCCCACTTTCATTGCCAACTTAGAGCTGTTAATTCCATACCTTTTGGCTCATCTGTCTTTCCTCTTGGGTTATCATCTTTTGTGGAATCTTTCAAGGCTCCATACTCCTTTTCCATCTTAGCTGCTTCTTCCTTAGTACTATCTGTTTCTTCGTGACTCTTTTCTGATGGTGCTGTAATCAGATTGTGCACTGTCGTTAGAGCCCTATTTCTTAACTATTAATCAATTTGTAATGTAGAAATAAATGTGTTGAAAGGGCCCAGTGTAAGGTCGGATCATTTTTCAGGCTGAAAGGGATCTTAGTGATTGTCTAGTCCAACTTCCTCCCCCCATTTCACAGAGGAAGAAACTGAGACCCAGGATGGGGAGAGATATGCACTGAGTTAGCAAAAGAGCTGGGCCAAAGCCCTGGCTTTCCAGATTTTGGTTGAGTGTTCTTTCCCTTCTGTTACCACGTCTTTAGAGCATAGATTATTTTCCTTACTATAATCAAGGTAGGCAGTGAAGTGGGATATGTCAGGTCCCTAAGTAAGTTTGAATCTTCATTCAAAAGTAAAATAACTCCATCATTGCTTAACGTCTCTACAATATTGCATTTTTTAAGAATACTCTATGACTCAGAGTAGCACCTAAGAATTTGGGGCTGTTGCAGGACTTCTTACCTTCTGCCTCTTTTCCTCACACTCCCTTATCCCTGGTCACCCTAACACAATGAAGAGAGTTGGACCCTTGTTGTCAAAAAGACCCTTGTTGACTCTTGTTGTCATCTTTACTCACTTGTCACTTAAAAATAACTAATTTCCATATCAATTATACCTCAAAAAAGAAAAGAGCGAGGGGAGAAGAGTTGAAAAAAACTATATTTCCTTCTGGCAATCTTATATTAAAAATTATATTAATTTTAAAAAGTCATAAACCTTAAAGTAGCTAACCACTAGAAAAAAAAAACTGCAATACATCCCTGTTGTAAATAAAATAGGAAATGTCAAGCAGTCTAACAATAAGCTCTTTTTTTTTCAGTAAAAGGGTTATTACTATAGAAGAAAAAGAAAGAAGAAAGGAGTCAGTTACTATCTCATGAAAACATCCACTACTAGTGCTGCGGTCTTTCTCTATATTTAAAAAAAATGTTAATATTTATTTTTGAGCATCAGAGTGTGAGCAGGGGACAGACATAGAGGGAGGGGAACAGAAGATCTGAAGCAGGCTCTGTGCTGACACCAGCAAGCCCGATATGGGGCTCAAACTCACAAACTATGAGATCATGATCTGAGCTGATGTTGGACGCTCAACCAATGAGCCACCCCGGTGCCCCCTCTATAGTTTTTGATGCATCATTTTTCTTCATAGTTGCAGTATAATTTTGTTCCTTGCTTTTGTCATTAACATCATCACAGAAGGATATTTCCAAGTTATTGAAAACTATTTGAAAACATCATTTTAAAGGGCTTTATAATATTCCACGAAATATATGTATGTAACCGCTGTGAGAAGGGCACAAAATTGGGCATAAGAACTTGTGATCTTTTCTCTTTTCATTCCTACCTCCCCCCTCAAAACAGGCTCCTTTGCACAGCTTGGTTCTGTGGTGTGGATGAGTGGAGATGCAGAAGTTAAGAAACCAAAAGGGGGAATCACACAATATAGGGGCACAGAATATCTCAGAGGACAGAGAAGACTTGTGAGGGGAAAACCAGTGGAGTGGACAAGTGACCAGGGACAGTGGTCTGGAGAAATTGTGCTCTTGGGAGAGAAAAAAATACTGAAAGGAAAATTTCAGGAAGAATTACTCCATTTGGGGATGTAGCCTCCTCCTTTCCCACCAGCTACCTCCTAAGAATCTTTAGGGGAGACCTATATTTCTTTTCAATGCTTCTTGGGGTAGGTTTCTGCGCTAAGACTAGCCACAAAATAGCCAAGGTTATAGCTATTTAATCCTATGGTAGGATTTTAGATTTTAAAACTTTTTGAAATCTCTCATTGTTTATCAATGTTTATTAAAGTCATTATTTACCACTCAAAGGGTTATTGTGCTAAAAGGTAGAAAAATAGTTAAGTAAATCATACCTGGGAAAAGTTTGCTTTTATTGTCAGTAACATTTTTTTCTAGCTTGTTCTTGGTCTGAAGAGCAATAGTTTCATCCAAATTTTCTAGAGTGAGAAGCAGAAAAAATATAATTTTATTTTCTGAAAGATGATATCAATTGTTTGATCATCACCAGAAATATCACAAAGCAATTCTACAATATTAACACTGTGATTAAGATACTGTGATATGGATTTTATTTCTAGGAATCCACTATTCCATACTATTTGAGATCCTTAATTCAGCCTCCTATTTAGTTATTGAAGAAGTCTCTTCCACATCTCTGTGGGCACTGCTAGAACATGTCCAGGGTTGAAGCCTTTAATGGACACCTATGGTCTGGGCTTCCTCAACACTTTCTGTAACTACATCTTGATTTTCCTTTAGAGAATCCAGACCTTTCCCATTCTCAACATATTTCCCTCAAGTGGGGCTTAATAACCCAGGCCTAGTTCTTCAGGGTCTATACCCTTCCCCCTGGGCTGAGTGATTGGTTCAGAGAGGAGCATGTGATACAAACCAGGCTAATGAGATCCAGTGGTAGGACCACTGGGAGAAAGAGGCTCTTTTCCTGCCAGGATTGCTGTACTGTGAGGATGGAGATTGCCAGCCATCTTTTTTTCATAGGGGAGAAGTTTGTTGGGAATGAACCAACATATGGAAAGTCAATCCTGGGAGATGGGGAAGGGTAGATTCCTTACACTGTTGGTGACTTTACAAACCTAAACTCAGACTATCCCCACCCCTGGACTCCTCAGTTACATGAGACAATGAATTCTATTCCCATACCATACTGGAAAGCACAGCTATAAATAATAGCGGAAATATCTACCTTGCACTTAAGCCTTGTGGCATTTCTAATCTATTTCCATAGGATGAATGACTTAAGTATGAAATTTCTGAGTTACAAGGTGTTGGTATGAAGCAATGATTGATCTGAAACAATGTCTTTGATCTGTTGAATAAAATAGATCATAAAGTCCTATGTATAACATGAGCCCATTTTTTTGTTAAACAAGATAAAACAAAGAAACAACAAAGGTATATAGGTGTACACACACGCACATACACACACACACCCAGAAAAACATCTGGACGAATACAAACCAGAATGTCACCTGAGTGCTGGTATCATGAATGACTTTTTTACTTATTTTTAAACATAATTTTGCATTGACTGATTTTTAAAAAGGAATATGTTCTTTTATAATCAGAAAAAAAACAGTAAAAGTATTTTCATGTGGAAAAAAATGAAGTTCATAGAGAGTAATTCTAGATTACTCTGTCCTGTGAGATTTTCTCTTCTGTTTAATTCGTTCTCTATCAGAGATCAGAGTAAGGGGCCATGAGATCACCTTCTCCAAAGGACATTAGAGATAAATGGTACTTGTTGATTAATTAAACCAAGCACAAAAACAAAGGCTTTTTTTTTTTTAAACAACCTGCATGCACAAAGAACATCCCAGCTTATCCACAAAGTCCAAAGAATCAAAGGTCAGCAAACTTTTTCTGTAAAAGGCCAGATGGTAAATATTTCTGGCTTTGTGGGCCATATGGTTTCTGTTGCAACTACTCAACTTGGCCATTGTTGCATAAGAGCAGCCATAGACAGCACGGAAACAAAGGAGTGTGGCTATGTGCCAGTAAAACTTCATTTATGGCCACCGAAATGTGAAATTGATAAAATTTTACCTTTTTTAAATTAATAAATATTTAATTTGTTTACACCCAATGTGGGGCTCAAACCCCAAGATCAAGAGTAACACACTCTACTGACTGAGCCAGCCAGGTGCCCCTTTATATAGTTTTCTAGTGTCACAAAATACCATTCTTGTTTTGATTTTTTCCAACCTTTTAAAAATGTAGAAGTAACTCTTAGCTTGTGTGCTATAGAAAAATAGGCAATGGGCCAGACTTGATCCATGGGCAGTAGTTTACCAGCCCTATTATAGTTCACAACATCCTTTATTTTACAAATACAGAAACTGAGGCCCTGCAGGGTGAGTGGNCTGGACCAGGAGGCACACCTTCTGCTGCCTAATCGGATGCTCTTTCCTTCCCACCACACAAAATCGACTCTTTTAGTCCTGACCATCCAAACACAGTTGAAAAAAAGAGTTCAAATTTTAATGAAATTATCTCCATGGAGATATTAGAAAATGTTAATAAGACAAAATATAATAAATTTGAAATGTTTGTACTCAGGCTGCATCTAAAGAATTGAAAACATCCGGTTAATTTTATTTTTTGCATTATCAAGCTGGGCAATTCTGGTTACTCAGATGATTCAGGCTATTTTGGCATGAATGATCAAATCTGTGAGGTGATTATTGCCTAATCCCTAACTGACTCTGGACAAGGAAAACTATCACAGTGAAAACAAAACAGACAGGACTCTCACCAAGGTAGGAAACGCCTTCTTCTGGAGATATTGTTCCATACTTTACCATCATCTTCACAAAGTCAATCAAGGTTTTCATGATCGTAATCAGTGTTTCTTTCTCTTTTGCCTCTTTTTCTATATAAAAGGACAAAAGAATTTTTAAAAAACTAGTGGCACATAGCTTCCTCTTTGTGTCAGTTTATGAAGTACAGCGTCTGATAGAAATATTTTTTCCTACATTTATAGCTGAACCCACATATATTTAATTTACAAAAAGTATAATAAGACTTGATTGGAAATATAGGATAATGTACAGGTATACTGAGCTTTTTCAGAAATGGGCAATTATAACTTCTCTAAAAAGATTTACTTTAAAATATTTTATTAATTGAGTAGATGATAAAGAGACAGCTTGCAACCTGAGGTAATATGAACTCAAAAAGAAATGATAAGATTGGTGACCAACCGAGTTTTCTTTACTCAGACTGTATGTTTTTGTTTTTTTTTTTTAATGTTTTATTTATTTCTAGGAGAGAGTGAGAGAGACAGCGTGAGCAGGGGAGGGTCAGAGAGAGAGGGAGTGACAGACTGAAACAGGCTCCAGGCTCTGAGCTGGCAGTCAGCACAGAGCCCGTCGCGGGGCTCGAACCCACGAACCGCGCGATCATGACCCAAGCGAAAGTCGGACGCTTAACCGACTAAGCCACCCAGGCGCCCCTCAGGCTGTATGTTTTTGAGAGCAAGAATGGCCTGTTTCCATTAATCAAACTTAATATTTGAAAATAAAACATCTATGTGTCTTTATTTTTTAATGTGAGCTTGATTTTTTTAATAGCAGTATATACCACTTTCTAAACTTTATTTCATTTGAAAGAATATATGCGTGTAGTAAAAATATTCTAATAGTACAGAGTTAAATAATAGTGAAAAGAACGTTTTCTTCCTACCCCCCAACTCCTACTCCCTCTGGTAACCACTATTAACTGTTTCTGAGAAATCTTCATATTTGACATACCGTTCTGCATCTTGATAAAAAAAAGATGGCTGATCATTCCATAGTTCCGAATATATATGTATAGAATATAAAATTTTTAAAAATTTCCATTTTTGAAGAAAGGTACTATAGGAGAGCACATTTTACCTATTCTTTTAGTGGCCATGAAGGATTTCTTCTAAATACTCCAAGCCTTTCCCTCCATTTTTTCATCCTTCCCACAGATGAAGTTGGTAGGCAAGCGCGATTAGTCTACATTTATTGACTGATAGGAATTTGGGATCTTTTTTTGCTCCCCTGGAACAGTGGAAGTCAGGGACCTGAGAAAATGCATGCTCTGTAGAATCAAACTATCCTAAGGATTGGCTGTTCCAAGAATTAGACTTAGGATAGGGAATGAGCAAGTCCAATTTTGGCTCTCACACTATGCTGCATTCTACAATCCTTACAATCCAGTCTTTACCAGTATCAGAAATATTTTGGATCTTGACCTGTTTTATTCTTTCTCCATTGGTTCAGACCTTGGGTGAGAAACGTGGGTACTATCAAAGACCTTAGTGTAAGTATTTAAATTAAAATTCTATAAAAATAAAAGAAATAAAGTATGAGGTCAAGGAAACTAAAAGATAAAATAAGTAAAACAAATAAAATAAAAAAATATTCCATATAGTGGACTCTTTCAAATATCATGAAATCCCCAAGGTTGGGAGGGAAGAAAGATGAGAAAGGAGATGGGGAAGAAATCCTGGAAAAGCACTGGCAAATAACTGCAGCCATCACATTATTTGCTCAAGGTCACATCTGTGTAGGTGTGTTGTGTCAAGCTGATGCTCATCACTAACAAGTGATTCACCAAGAAGACAAAAGGTCTGAGCTGGGCATTTGCCATCCAATGGGACAACATGGCTCAAAATGGACCCTCAAGATGTATAAGCCCTGCAGACACTGGCAGAAGGGCTGGTGCCATCTGGCCAATGTCTGGAATTGAAGGATAATGGGTGTTCTCCAGAAATGAAAGCACACTCTAAGGTCACTTCTTGGGGAAATATTTATTACAAATTTTCAATCTGGGGCTGAATCTTTGAAAAGGGAGAGGAAAAGCCAGAAGGCAGTGCAGAGCAACTGTCTGGACAATAACAACAGAAAATTTGCCCATTGTTATCTTCCTTGAAGATTAATCAAAATGAAAGATGAATTGAAATCTTCAGTTAGGGGTGCCTGGGTGGCTCAGTCGGTTAAGCGTCCGACTTGAGCTCAGGTCATGATCTCACAGTTTGTGAGTTCGAGCCCCGCGTCGGGCTCTGTGCTGATAGCCAGAGCCTGGAGCCTGATTCAGATTCTGTGACTCCCTCTCTCTCTGACCCTCCCCTGCTCATGCTGGCTCTCTCTCTCTCAGAAATAAATAAATCATTAAAAAAAAATTTTTTTTTAGAAATCTTCAGTTAACTTATTTTGATATACATGTATGAGAAAAGAACAAGGCACATTAAGGACTTTGTGTTTTTAAAAAATATCAGTTTCCAAGTGTGTTTTGGGCCCCTGTCTGCCGTGGTCCAATGCTTAGTTCACTTTAACTCATTTTAAGACTGAAGCTGAAAGTATCTAAAAAGCAAAAATCTGAATCATTTTTAAGGGATAATTATGTTATACACATTGTTCCCACTAAGAGAGGAAAATGAATACAGCATTTAAAAAAAAAATTTACAATACGATTTGAGGCTGAGAAGGTCAGGCAGGGACATTGAATTCCCTCCTCATCTGCACAGGGCTCACCTCAATGTCCCAAACACAGCACATGTTCAGTAACTGTTTGCTGAACAAATAAATGAACCCTCTGTTAACAAGAAGATTAAATTATCCTGAAACTCCACCTTTCCTGATTATCCTTTCCTAAATATTTCCATGACTAGCATACTTCTTTTGAAAAAAAATTGACGTGAACTCTTTTCTCTGAGGTTACAATATATGTCATTGAAGATTGCATTTAGAAACTAAAAACAGGAAGAAAAAAACCTCACCCACACATTTCCTAGAATTATTGTTTCTATTCCACATGGTCAGAAAACAGTGTTTACCTGAATCAATACTTTTCAGTAGTGCGTAGAAGTTTGGGAAATATTGGAGTTCCTCAAAGTTGTCTTCATTGTAGATTTTAGTTCTCCTTTCCAAGCCATTTGTCAAGGTTAAGGTATTAGATACTGTTTCATCATTTTGTCCATTAGTAAAACCATCTTGAATTGCTGCCATTGGAGTCTACATTGGGGGAAAAGAATCAATAAAAAAATAAACATTTTCTTAGAGCTAATTATACCCCAGCTTGATTCTGTCATCCTTGGTGCCCTTGAATGTGAAGTGCAAGAATACCTCCTCCTTTCCAAGCTCCTGCAGGATCAAACCCTTTTCCAGGCATATGGGCATCTAGCTACACGGAAGGGTCACTGGGGCTGAGAGACATATGCTTCACCTGAGGACCCTGGCTCCTGCTCCTGGAGAATAGACAGGGAATTTCTAGGCTCCTCCTTGGCCAAGTTCCCCTCTATCAGTTCTCATGAATGTCTCCTCCTAAAACTGCCTTTTACCAAGTAGAGGAACTTTGAAGTCACAGAATCTGTGGTGTCAAGATATAGGAAAGCATGTGAGAACACCTAATAGCAGCAGAGCAGTAACACCTTGGGAACTTTTCCATGAAATTTTAAGAGCTATTTGGAAGGGTACACAGGATACTTTTCTCCCAGATCTGATCCATTTCCAGAGTTCTGCTTCTTGGTTAATGATCCAACACCCATTCAGCGGACTAAAGAGAAATTTAAGAGCCTTCCTTGTCACTTCCTCTTCATTTCCTCTATCTAATGCATCAGTAGCCTTGTTGGCTCTACTTTTAAAATTTATCCCAAATTTGGACCTTTCTTTCTTTCTCCATTACCTGGCTCTAGTCCAAGCTGCTTTCATCTCTTACCTTCTAACCATTTAACGTCAACCACTTTCAATCTATCCACTGTATTTCCCATGTTATAGCCAGAGTTTTCTTTTTACAAGTATGGTCATGTAACTCCTTTGCTTAAAATCCTGCAGTGTTTTCCCATTGGTCCTACAATGAAGATCAGAATCCAAGGCCCTGCCTGGTCTGGCCTGGGTCCACCTTCCCCAGCTTCTCTCTCACTACACTCTGTGTGCCAGCCACTCTGCCCTTGTTGAAGATACTTGGATACTCACACATTCTTCTTTATACACTGCCTCTCACATTCACAGCCTTCAGTGTTTGCCTCAAGTCACTTCCTCAGGGAAGGCTTCCCTGAGCCTAAGTCCAGAAGAGGCTCCCTTTTTATGAGATCTCATAGAGCCATGTTTCCTTCTTCAGAGTACTTGAAGCAGTTGTAGTGAAAATATGTGAGTATTTGAAGACCATCTACTTCTTCCGTTAGACCTTAAGCTTTGTGAGAGCAGATCTTTTTGAAATAAGCATTGCATCTCCAGTGCTTGGTTCATAATTGGTACCTCAATAAATATTTATTGAATGAATTAACGTTTTGTTTGCATCGATGCATTTAAATGATGTGAGCAAAAGGTCAAGCATATGAATGTTTTAGAGATGGGTGAAAAAGGAGTATGAAATGTGGAGAAACGGGCACCCTCCTACACTGTTGGTGGGAATGTAAGCTGGTGCAGGCCCTCTGGAAAACAGTGTGGAGGTTCCTCAGGAAACTAACAATAGAACTCCCCTATGACCCAGCAATAGCACTGCTAGGAATTTACCCAAGGGATACAGAAATGCTGATGCATAGGAGCACATGGACCCCAGTGTTCATAGCAGCACTCTCCACAATAGCCAAAACATGGAAAGAGCCTAAGTGTCCATCAACAGACGAATGGATCAAGAAGATGTGGTTTATCTATATGATGGAATACTACATGGCAATGAGAAACAATGAAATCTGGCCATGTGTAGCAACATGGATGGACCTTGAGGGTGTTATGTTGAGCGAAATAAGTCAGGCAGAGAAGGACAAATATCATATGTTTGCATGTATAGGAGGATTAGGAGGAACTTGACGGAGGAACAAGGGGGAGAAGAAGGGCGGAAATGGTGGGGGAAAGGGAGAGAAGCAAACCATGAGAGACTCTTGAATGCTGACAAAAACTGAGGACTGATGGATGTGGGGGGGAGGAGGGATGGGCATGGAGGAGTGCACTTGTGGGGATGAGCACTGAGTGTTATGTGGAAACTAATTTGACAATAAACTATTTGTAAAAAAAAAAAAAAGAAAAAGGAGTATGAAAAAGGAGTGAATGGTTAGGAAAATACA
The DNA here is from genome assembly GCF_008692635.1 of Crocuta crocuta. Lineage (NCBI taxonomy): Eukaryota > Metazoa > Chordata > Mammalia > Carnivora > Hyaenidae > Crocuta > Crocuta crocuta. Next base: position 3,046,174 of record NW_027530019.1, read on the forward strand.
GTAGCTATGTCACTTTCGGTTTGGATGATAAGCTTGAGTGAATGTCATGAGTCCTTTGATAAATCAAAAATGTTTTGGGTGGATCTTCAAAAGCTATTTTAACAAAATGAAAGCTGGTGGAGATTGGAAGTAGGGAGAGCAAAAGAGAGCTCTTATGCTATCTAGTAAAAAAAAATTCCAGACCCGATTTCTGTTTTCTAGCCTCCTCTAAAAGAGGATTGTAAACCTAAACACTCCTTTTCCTTGTATTTGGAATGAGAAGTTGGAGGGGATGAGGAGCCATGGGATCTGGGTGCTCTGGTGGAGAAAACAGGAGAGGTGAAGAGTTTGATTTTTTTCTTTATGTAACCCTCTGTGGTCAGCTCATCTAGAGTTTTACAGGGAATTCAAAGAGGGGAGAAAGATTTTTGTAGCTTGGCTGATACAGAAGAAAAGATGAAGAGGCATAGAGTCCAGGGAGGGGAAGGAAGGATGAATGACTAGTCCAAGTAAAGGACAGTTCCAGGCCTCTGAACCAAAAAAAAAAAACCCCAAAAAAACAAAAAACAGGAACGAGCAGTTGGAAGAGCATAGGATATAATGGCAAAGCATATTCAGGCAACTAGTGCTGGGGAATATACAGGCTGGTTGTGGCAGGGGACCAAATCAACCCAAGTTTCTTTTTTTGGGATCTGGAGGCAGATGATGACATTCTGTGAACAGAAGTTGAATACCGAAAGAGCTGTGAAATATTCGGTTCCAGTCCGCTGACATTATACAAGCAGTTGTTTTGTAGAATGGTTATAACATTTCCATATAGCATTATGGATTAATTTACTGTGGAGTATAAGATGTAACCTTTACTATAACATAATATAACCTGTATCTTCATTTTCAACAGAGTTGATTTATATATTTTAACTTATTGATATTTTCTGAGTATATATTTTATGTGGGTTAAATGTGTCACATACCCCAAGTATTCTTTGGCATCAAGTGAGGTATTACTTATATACTTATATTAATTATATACAAATACAAGTAAACACATACACACATTCATACACATGCATATATACACATATCCATAACATATGCATATGAATTCACATATACATACCACTTTCTCTGGTATTTTTCCAGCCCGACTCTCAGTCACACTTGTGGGTTTATTAGATTCCTCCTCATAAGTATTGGCTTCCTTTGAGATCAATTTTTGTAAAACCTCTGCTACTTCATCTTCTAGCGTGTGTGCCTGGCTTTCTGTGATCTGTTAAAGAGTAAAAACATTTATTACTATTATTCTCATATTTATGATTTAAAAATCTAGATGAGGGGCACCTGGGTGGGTCAGTCAGTTAAACATCTGACTTTGGCTCAGGTCATGATCTCGTGGTTTGTGAATTCGAGGCCCGCGTCAGGCTCTGTGCTGACAGCCTGGAGCCTGCTTCAGATTCCAGGTCTCCAGTCTCTCTCTGCCCCTCCCCCACTCATGCTCTGTCTCTCTCTGTCTCTCAAAAATAAATAAAAAACATGTAAAAAAGCTTTTAAAAATATAGACTAAACTCTGTACTGGAAGACATTTTTATACAATGAGAGACTCTTTTGGTCCCTCTTTCTAGATAACCCATGTTTATGCCTCTATTTGTTTCTGGCCATTCTAATGACTGCCCCAGAACTCCTGGGAAAAAGTGCCTTTGGGCCATGCAAGTGACTAGTCCTGTCTGTTGGAATCCATGGAACACTTATTTTAAGAAACATCTTGAGGGTTATTTCTCAATCGTCAGCTGCAAGTCATGGCTAGGTAACCTCTGAAACAGGCAAATTTAGGACTCTAGTGAAGTCTGTCAGGGCTGCATAAGGGTTGGGAGCCAGGCAGTGGGAGGATCAAATTAAATTGCTTACAGTTTCCCAAATGTGGCATGCCTTTGCTCCTGTTACTCTCTTCTCATAACTCACATATCTTTTACTGCTGCTGGTTAAATCCTAATGATCCTTTTTTAAAAAAAGGTTTTATTTATTTTTGAGAGAGAGAGCACAAGAGGGGGAAGGGAAGAGAGAGTGGGAGACAGAGGATATGAAGTGGGCTTCACGCTGACAGCAGGGGGCCTGATACCATGAACCATGAGATCATGACCTGAGCCGAAGTCAGATGTTCCACCGACTGAGCCACCCAGCATATCCCTAACTGTTTTAAGCTGACTTCAAACACCTCCTTCTCTGAAGCAGTTCCTTATTGGCCAATTGGATATGACTCATCCTCTGGAATGCTGAGTCTTTTATGGTTCTGATGGAGCTTGAATTGTGGATATGTATGTATTTGCGTAGCTCTTCTGGTAGACTGTAAGTTCCTAGAGGGAAAGAATGTTGTCATATTTGTCCTCAAAACCTACAGTGCCTAATATAAAGTAGGTACAAACACTTGGCTACAACTTGGGTCACATGGCTTGGCTTCTTAGCAAATTCCAAGCTATACTAAGAAATGCGTTTATTCTCATGCATGACTTACTAGGCCAAGATTCAACAGTTTAGAAACAATCTTGTCAAATACTCCTCTGTCATTTTCCTCATAAATCCTGGTAGCAATTTTCTGGACAATGTCTTCAGCAGTTAAAGGAGTTCCATCTAGTTGATGAAGGCCATCTGGATCATCTAGACAAAGAAATCACAGTTTCACATCATAGTTATCATAGACCTATTTCCGGATCATATTATACTTATAATCTATACCTTGTTCTTATACTTAGATATATTTGGAATGTATTTATGGTGCTGCTTGGTTCACATAAATTGTTGGCTTGAAAAAATTTTGCTTAAAGGTAACAACCTAGGATGATCATGGAAATTCTGAAATCTTCGTATATGACTGTAACAAAAAGGAAGACACCAAAAAAGGCCTCTCTATTTTTTATTCTCACTGATAATACAAACAAGATTATACTTCTAAATTTTACAGTATGCCACATTTATATAGTATGCCATATTGTTCAAAGCATCTACATATTATATAATTTGATATTCCATTTCCACACAAGGAGTAGACTGGTAATATCCACATGTATATATCTTCTGTTGGCAAATTCCTGGGCTGAGGGTGGAGGACCCTGCCTCACACTCAGAGAGAGTGTATTAAAGATTTTACGACTTAACTGGAATATTTACTTCTTCTTTTTTTTTTTTTTAATAGTTTATTGTCAAATTAGTTTCCACATAACACTCAGTGCTCATCCCCACAAGTGTCCTCCTCCATGCCCATCCCCCCTCCCCCCACATCCATCAGTCCTCAGTTTTTGTCAGCATTCAAGAGTCTCTCATGGTTTGCTTCTCTCCCTTTCCCCCACCATTTCCGCCCTTCTTCTCCCCCTTGTTCCTCCATCAAGTTCCTCCTAATCCTCCTATACGTGCAAACATATGATATTTGTCCTTCTCTGCCTGACTTATTTCGCTCAGCATCACACCGTCAAGGTCCATCCATGTTGCTACACAATATTTACTTCTAACTGAATATGTGTCAGAACTCCTTTATGGAAGACAGTTTAATGGGATAAACCCCTTATTCCAGAGAATAGGGAACTTACCTTATTTGTATGAAATTTAAACTTTTAAAATGAGACAACAGATTTGAACAAAGCAATATGTAAATCTATGTAAATCTCTGCAGAGAAGTTTGCAAATATATATCCTTGGCTTTCCCAGGAATACACCTGGCAGCATTACTTCAGAGTAAAGCAAGGGCCCATCCTGTGGGATGGACACAGTAGGGTTGGTGGCATGTCCAAGAGAACTCTCAGGGAATCAGTTGGTCAAACAATATGTTAACATGTGTGAGTTTACAAGGCACTTTTTTCCTCCTGTCACCTCTAGACAGACTTGAAAGATCAGAATTTTAGCCCATGATACCACTTATTGTTTACATATCCTTGGATCACTGTAAAGGGAGATAATAAGATTATCTGTTTCATGGGATTCTTATGCAGATTAGATGAAATAAGATGGAAATGCACCTTTTAAATTGCAAAGTACTATATGAAAGCTAAATATATATGTATGTATGTATATATATATGTATGTATGTAAATGTTATCTTCTAGAGAAATGGAAATGGAGTCTCTGGTCAAATTCTGCCCTAATTATTCTGATCATATTTACTCAAAGAAAGAAGAGCCTAATATTTCTAATCTGATTCTGTCCTTTTCTTCCGTGGCTTTGAGGATTCAGACAAGGAGTTACTCTCGTGACCTTTCTTCCAGAATCTACATACCAGAAGGTATATGCTGCCTTAGGCAGAACAGTTTGTTATTGTCTGAAAAGAAGCTTAGGAAACTGAGGAAGGTGATTATAGGTCGAGGACTGGAAGTTTCCTGATAGTATATTATTGCTGAGTTGTCAACCAATCCATTAGCTATGAGCCTTTTGAGCTCTATGTACCACAGTGACCAATAAGCAGAAAAGACCCTAAGAAAAAAAACCCATAAAATCAGTTCCCCTCCTGACTAACTGAAAATTGGGTTCATTATCCATTTTTTTCAGGAGCAGAGACTATTATTTAGGTCTGATGCTTCCATTTGTGGGTTGCAAGACAGACTCTAGGGAATATGTGAAGCAGAAACTACCCAAGGTCTATGCAGAGGTGGAAAAATTTATTTCTCTTCCCACTTAATCCCTCAGGATCTGGAAAAAAAGAAGCTCACTGGTTGCCTGCTAGAGCTGGAAAATAACTGAGATGACTGTTTTCCAGTTCATTTACTTCATAACAGGGAGAACATAAGCAACACTCTGAAGAAACAGCCTCTTCGCTCTGCTGCACTGCTGTATTCTCCTGAGCCAGGAACATAGGACTCCACTAGCAGACCTTTGCTACATGGGGCTAATAGTGGACCACTTGGGCATTGCTTCTTGCCTTCCACTGATTTTCCCTGGCTTCTCTAAAATGGACAGAATTTCTCAGAGTGACTTCTTTATTGTTCATGAAGGGGTATTTTATTCTCCTGTATATACCCTCAGAGGGAAGCCAAACATGAGTTCAACATTCATAACTTTTTAAAATCAGCTACAACATTCTAAGTGGATATAAAAGTCATCATCTCCCCAGTTACTTTTTGAACCCTTAGCCTCTATTATGGCACTTGACATTCATTTGTCCAGTACATTTTTGTTAAAGTCTTAATATGAGCCTGAACTGGAAACAGACTGATAAATAGTTTAGGCATGATACCTGACTATACAGAGCTAACTATCTAGTTCATAGGCTGCAACATAGCAATTGCTCAATAGATGTCTGTTTGGTGAATACACTCAGGAGTCCTGAAGCACTACTTCATAAAAAAATACTTGGAAAAGTCTTGAATCACGTATACTGTAGAAACCACAGAAAAGGAGAAGTGATGGGCTCTATAGCCCATCTGGAGGTGTGAAAGTACCCTGCAGAAGTTCAGCTTCCTTACTCTCCCTTCTAGTATATGAGTCTACATGCCTCTGAGGTTCCAGTTAACTTGGTGTTCCCAAACCTACCTGGTACCAGGATTCCCAAGGTATGAGAGGAGACCAGTAATTCACTCATAGACCACTCTCTCCAACAATCTTCTCTATAATTTCAGGTGGACTTGAAATGACTCCTAGGGTAAACCTAGAGCTGTCAGGACTAGTACTTGACAGTTCTGAACCCGTTTGGGATGGTAATAAAATGTTGAACAATTTAAAAATAAGTTACTCAGATTAGTGATTGGATCACAAACAGACCTGTGCCTCTGCCTGCTCATACAACCAGGTTGACACAAAATGTAGTCAGATAAACATTAGACTACTTTTAAAATTTTTATTAAATCAAATGGTCAGTTCAGTCAAAGTGGTTAAAATTGTTTTGTATGCAGCTATACCCAGTGTCTATTTCTAGTCTAAACATTTTAGGGTAAAAGTAGAATTCAAGAGAAATTTCCTAGAGTCATCTGCAATATGAAATGTTTCAAAATATAAACCATCTCCCTTATCCCATTCATATACAACACACTTCTGAATTTTCCTCAGGCCGTGATACCCAATGAAAGTCAAATTAACTTGGTATTGTGTTCTGACAGAGGTAAGCAGCATTATGCTCTTGTGGCCATGGAGCAGAATAAGAACATTAAGGAAAATCTGTAGTCACTCTTAAGCAGTGGTCCTCAGCACAGAAAACACACTCTCTTCATCAATGCTTAGGTACAATAGTTTATTTATTCCCTTGTATGTTATTTGCTCATTCATTTACTCATCTATTCATGTAGTCAATTCATAAGCTTTCAGACACTGGGGCTAAGATGTTTCTGTACTAGTGAAGTTTTCAGTTTATTTAAGGAGAAAGACATAAATCATAAGTAGACACACTTAGGAATGTAAAATTACAAATTGCATTAAGTGTCATGAGAGAAAGGAACAGGTTTCTATCAGATCATGTGTATTGGATGAACACAGAAACCCATCCTTTGCAGGATTATGGAGGCCACATTAAGGCTTTTGGTTTTTATCCCAAGAGAAATGGGAATCTACTAATGGGTTTTATGCAAGAGTGTCAATTTTATACTGCTATGAGTTGGAGATGAGCAGAGTGGATGCCGGAAGATCCATTAGAAGATTTTGCTGTAGTTCAAGTGAGACATGATTAAAGTTTGGATAAGGGTGGTGGTGATCAAGGATAGAGGAAAAAACCCTACTATATATATATAGTATTATATTGTATTATTGTATTATATTGTATGTATATATATAGTATGGTATTATATGTAAAAGTACTGGTTGCCTGCTGGAGCTGGAAAATACCGAGATGACTGTTTTTCAGTCACATGTACTGTTTCTATACAGAGAGATAGAGAGATAGATAGTCTGGGCTAGTGTTATGGGACTTTAGGCTATAGATGGTAATTAAGGCCATGGAAAGGTTAGAATGACCTAGGGAGAAAGATATGACTAGGAAGAGAACATTAAAAGGAAAATAATGGATATTTCACCTTTTGTGGGGAGTATTTTATTGATTTCATTAGTTGAGAATTAAGATTTTTTTCTTTGTACTCACAGTTAAATTGGAAAGTTAAAATGAATTCAATAACATAAAACATAGCAGATATAACTTGCTTTCAAAGCATCAGTAAATGAACCTTAAAAAGAGAAAATAAAATTTGGGCTTCTGTGGAGCTTAGACCTCACAGAAAAAAATTGGGCTTTCTCTTAATTTGGGTCCTGACTAATAAAGGACTATGCATGTATAATGGCCCTTTTGAAAATGTAAGACTTTCTCTTAACCTACAAAGGGAACACTCCAAGTTAGAGTAAATAGGAAGCAAAAGTTGTTTTTCCTCATTTACCTTGAAATTTATGATTCAATCCACTCTTAGTAGAATCATAATCATCAATCAGTCTTCGATTCTTGGTTGAATCAATATCTTCCACATTCAATTTATTATCATATGGGGAGCTTCTTATGGATTGTCTCTCTCTCTCAATTTTTTCCTTTTCTGTTATTGCCTTTAGCAGGTTCAAGTTATCAACAAAGGAATAATTGCTTTCACCTGGCTGGTTTTCTGGAAGAAAAGCCCCCCAAGCCCAACACATCCATTTTAGTTAAGATTTTCATAACCTATATTATTTAAATTATGATATCAACATAATTTCTTTTTACCTGGAGGGTATGTTTTTTTAATCTTGTCTGCTTCTGCTTCAGCAATCTGGGAAGCAAATTAGATATAGACCTGGTTTTAAATCATTGCTCCATCACTTACCAAATATGATAGCTAAATGCTTCAATCTCTGTGAGATTTAGTTTTCTTATTTGAAAATGTAGATAATAATTTTCGTTTCAAAGCACTGCCATAAGGATTAGATGAGATAAAATAAAGGGCAGATGGCCTATAAATACTAATTCCCTTCTCCTGTAATATTGGTGAGAGATAAATCTCAGATAAATTAAGCAGTCTTACAATAGAATGGATGTGATGTTGAGCTTGCTGGGTTATTATACAGTCAGTTCTATGTATTATACATAATTCTATGTATATAACTGTCAAACTTCCAAAACTATATTTTCAATCCTAATTTCTGTCTATTTATTATTAAGCTCTTTAAGTTTGTGAATTCAAATGGCTAAAATGTTACAGCACAATTACATTAAATATAACTAAAGTAAAATGAAATAGTATTTATAATTTTACTTTTGACCTACCTGTTCATTCAAAGGTCTTTCTGCACTTAATTCACTATTATGTAGAGGTTTGTCTAGAATAACCAAACATAAATATTATTTAATTGTGCACTGGAAAGACACACTATGTCTCTTACTACATAAAATCTCCAAAAAAAGAAAAACAAATAATAGGATAAATGTTTTTGGATGACTGTGGAAAAAAACTATGCATTAACAAAGATAACCAAGATAATACAATAACAATATTTATCAAGGTTGCCTTGCTTATTATCCTGGTGTACTTCCTAATAGAATTGCACTTTTAAATTTCTGCCCAGAAATCTAATATATAGTTCTAACACTAGGCTTACCAGCTATTTTCAACTAGATAAAGCATAATTTGAATTGGCATTATTAGCATATTAAAAGCTGTTTTATCATATACTGCACATATTATGAATAAAGTACCAGAGAAAAACAAACAAACAAAAAACTGGCCACTTTGTAAGGCGGAAAAATCATCCCCTATCCCCGTTTCAGAATAAGGTTATTTCAAAACAACCCATGTTATTACTGTATCATTCAGAAATTGTAGGGGGAGAAAAATCTGTCTTCCATCTCCAAATTCGAACTGATTTCTCTGTCAATATGCACGGATACTATCTGATCAGAAAACGAGACAAGTTGATTGACAGTTCACGGGATTATGCCAAGCTTTACCTTTTCGTGGCGAAATAAAAGGGAAATGGGAAGAAAACTGTCCACGTACCTTGGCTGCCTCCCGGTTTGGGGAAAGCTTGAACTGGGCTGCTTTGGAGCACCAACACCAGAATCCAAGTGCCGGTCCAAAGGAACCCCATTCTTCCACGCTTGGCTTCAGATACAGCCTGGCGCCGGGCTCCCTGAGCTGTGGCTTTTGTTATGAATGAAAAGGGAGAGTAAAAACAGGAAGAGCTAGGAGGGAGGGTGAAAGGACGGTGAGTGGCAGAGACCCAGCGGCCGGTGGAGCTCTGCGCGGCTAGAGTAAAGCAATTAGAGAGGCTCCAGGCGCTGGGGAGTCAGGTCCTCAGGTGGAGGAGAGCGCTGTCCGCCCCGTGGGTGCTGAAGTTCCTGTGACGCGAGCCGGCCGCCTGTCCGCTAGGGCGTAGCCTTACTCTCCTTCCTTGAGAGGAAGTGAGGAAGAAAGCGCATGCTCCTTGAGAGCTAGAGGGGGGAAGGGATGGCGTCAGCGACACCAAGGCTACTCCAATCCCCTGAGAATGTAAGGGGGGAGGGGAGACTGGCAGGCTAGCGTATTTTCTGTGCCGCAGTCTTACGGGCGCTCCTGCGCTCAGGGTCACCTGGATAGCCACGAGCTTGGACGTCATTGTCTAACTTTCCAACTAAACGTTACATCAAGGAACAAATGCCTTCCCTGCTTTTGTACCTGTCAAGGAGAGAGAAACTTGCATGAAGGTTTTTGTTTTGGGATAGTTCTGGGATATATGCCCCAGAATTCCTTCTTTCTGTTCCACCTGCTGTACCCAAAAGGTAGATGTAATTCTTACATACATCCTTAGAGCAGGCCTGCCTTTGTGATTTGAGTTGACATACAAAACGTCCCTCAGTACTCCTATTTCTGTCTTAGCTCTATGTAGTCTTTTGAATTGAGAAATTCAAGAAACATTCTTTCAAATAGTCAGATTGCTGCTACACATTCTTTTATTAATTTTTAAAAAAGGTTTATTTTTGAGAGACAGAGCATGAGCGGGGGAGGGGCAGAGAGAGAAGGAGACACAGAATCGGAAGCAGACTCCAGGCTCTGAGCTATCAGCAAACAGCCCAACCTGGCACTTGAACTCTCGAACTAGGAGATCATGACCTGAGCCAAGTCGGTGACTTAACCGACTGAGCCACTCAGATGCCCCTGCTGCTACACATTCTTACTCTCTTAGATGCTAAAGCAGAACTAAAAAAAAAAAAAAAAAATTATCTGTTCCCCTAAGCATGGATACCCTCATCAGTCTTGTGTAGGTAAGTACCAAGGGCCAGTTTCATTGTTAAATTCCCCCTTCCCCTCTAAGGAGAAAGCTTCCTCTTCATCACCACCAGTGCCACAAAACCAACCAATCAACAAACATTTCCGTAAAATTCTTTCCCAGGATTCAATTATGTCTAAGGGCCTGAATGTTTCAGAGGTCTTTGAAGAAAGAGGATAGTCACAAAAAGTATTTACATCATAACTGGGTCAGGAGGTTCTTCCTACATTCTGAGAATATTCTCTGAAGCCTAACATTATTGCATAAAAGAAGCTATCAAAAGACTTTTAAATGATGAATACAAGCAACAGTAATGTGAGCAGGGTGCTGAGTAAGCTCTTTAGTTTCTGATTTTTAAACAGAGCTTGGAACCTTTCCTTTGGACTGTGGCATGCTAGGAACCGGTCTGAATAATGACCAAATAGAAGGATTCAGCACAATCAGGCCTTTGATTTCTGCACCCTTGCTTTTCAAGGAGCAAGTTAGTCATTCAAGTACCTAAAAACAAACAAACAAACAAGCTAACAAACAAATCTCCTTTGTTCTGAAGGTTTTTGAGTTTGGAAGTCACTCAAATACTTCACTTTAGAATCTGAAGAGTACTTTCAATCTAACAGCTTCTTCAAAACAAATAGTTGTTTCTTGGCACTGAAAACATAACATTATTATCCCAGCATACTAGTATACTGCATTAAAAAAAATCATCACAATTTACAGTCCCAGCTGAGTGAAGGGTAAATTTCCTTAGGTTCCTCTTGTTTTTTATTGATTTATTTTGAGAGAGAGTGGGAAAAAGAGAGGGAGAGAGAGAATACCAAGCAGGCTCACACTGTTAGTGCAGAGCCTGACACGGAGCTCAAACCAAGAACTGTGAGATCATGACCTGAGCCAAAATCAAGAGACATTTAACCAACTGAGCCATACAGGCACCCCAGATTCCTCTTCTTTAAAACAGAGAGGACCAGCTCTGTTTACATCATGTTATTGTGGGAATCAAAAGGTACATGTTTTAATCAAGTCAATGATGCCAAGAATATTTTAAAAGATGCAGCCTAAAACCTAAATCATAAAATGTTTTCAGTATTTAAGAAACATCACTGAATATTATGTAATATAGTCATTCACCAATCCTGACATTTGTATTGCTCACCTGATTCCTCATTTTTCTTATTGATATACAATTGACACACAACGTAACATTAGTTTCAGGTGTACAACATAGTGATTCAACGACTGTATACCTCAGGCTGTGCTCACCACAGGTGTAGTTACCATGTGTCACCATACAACACTATCACAATACCATTGAATACATTCCCCATGCTGTACATTTCATCCTGGTGACCTATTCATTTCATAACCAGAAGCCTGTACCTCCCACTTCTATTCACCCATTTATCCTCACTCTATTATTTGTTCTGCTTCTGACTCACCTCTCCCCGCAATATGCTTGCAGTTGAGAGAGAGGCTCAGGGTGGAGTGAAGGTAAGGGATGACACTGAGCACATTGCATTGCTTACCCAAGAATTTTTTTTATGATGTTTGACCTTTCTCTGCCATTTGGAATCAAAGCGACTATGTTAAGTGGACACTGAATCTAGAAACATGTTATGTTTCTGATCAAATCAACTATGGAACACTGAGTAAACTGTAAGGCATGGACTAGTTTACATTCCTCAGTGCTATAGATGTTTCTGCTGGACACAATGTAGGTCTGAATAGAGTGATCCTAAGTTTAATTTATTCATTTAGCAGATGTTTATCAAGTACTTGAAATGTAGCAAGTATTGAGATAATTGCTGGGCATACAAAGACAAATAAATAAGATGGTCACTGCTAGTCTTAAAGCCTAATGAAAAGAAAGGACTGTGATTATAAGCAACAATAAACACAGCTACTTACTGACTGGGTTTCATGTCTGACATATTGATCTCATTTGAATATAAGTGAGCAAATAAGCACAAAAGTGTGTTATCCATCCTGTTTTATGTGCAGAGTTCAGATAGGGTGCAAATAATGAAATGGATGGTCAGGTAAGGTTTCAAAGAGAAGATTTTTTAAAATAATAAAATGATTACAGTTTTGATTATTGTGTGTAAATTAATTACAAACATTGTATAATATAAAAAATACATGTTGAAATTACAAGGGTTATTGACACAGATCAGATGATCATGAAATAGACAATGTACAATGCACAGGGAGTTTGTCAATGTTGCTTGTGTGTAGGTGAACACACACATGGATTGCTTGTCATGCACTCATTCACTGGTGGAAAAGGTGCTTTTTGAGCTGAATCTTGAAGATAGAGATATTTGAAGGATGTTTTTATTCATTACAGAAAAGTCTCTAAATTAATTATCATGAATTTATTATAGGAGATTTCAAACATAGAAGTAGAGAAAATATTGAAATTAAGTCCCATGAGTTCATTTCCCAACTTAAGAATGATTAACTCATAACCACTCTTTTTATTTTATATTCCCAACAACTTTGTACTCCAATGGATTATTTACCTATAAAAATTCCAAACTTCATATCATTTCATCCATAATTATGTCAGTGTGTTTACTTAAAAGATAAGGGTTCTTTTTTCCTAACATTGCTGTAATACCTTTAGCATAACTCATAATAACAATAATAATACCTTAGTATCATCAAATATCCAGTCAGAATTAATACTTCCCCACTTGCCTTATAAATATTTTGACAGTTGGTTTGCTTAGACTAGGATCCAGACAAGGCCACGCATTGCATTTGGCTAACATGTAAGAGATACATGTGAATGTTAGATTGGAAAGATATATGTTGCAAGGTTTTCCTTATCTTCTCCAAACAAGTTAGTTTCTTTCTTAGAATACTGTGCATACTTCGAATATAGCATGTATCCCATTGTGCTGCGTTTTGAACATGCTTCTTTTCTCATTTCAAAAATAATAAATATACATTGAAGGAAAATTCTGAAAATACGGATAAGCTAAAAAGGGTAAAATCTGATAGAGATAGCCACCAACTCTTGATATATATCCTTTTGGTGCATGTTTTTGTCTAAGAAAATATTTTATATATATCTCTATAAAATTGTGTCTTACACTACAATAAATTATCAGCTTACATAGTTTATTACGCTAGCTATTTACCCACTAAACTATGAGCTCCTCAAAGGAAAGGATCTTGTTTTACTTCCATTTCTCAGCCATCCTTACAGCATCTGGAAATCTATTTGTTTAAATAAATGAATAAAATGGATAATAATAAAAAGGAATACCAGCTCACCTTTGGCCTTCAGTGGAGTATCAAAGCCACCTACAATTACTACGTTATTATCAATAAGATTGCTTTCTTTTGACTTCCAGTAGCGTGATTGTTCTCCTTTCCCTCACTTTCAATCTACAGATGTCCTCAGGTCTAATTTGAGTCTCTTGTAGCTAGTATACAGATGGATCTTGGTTTTTATCCATTCTGATACCCTATGTGTTTTGATTGTGGCATTTAGTCCATTTATATTCGGAGTGATTATTGAAAGATATGGATTTAGTGTCATTGTATTATCTGTAGTTTTCATGCTTATGGTACTGTCTCTGGTCCTTTGTAGTCTTTGCTGCTTTCCATTCAGAGTCCCCCTTAGGATCTCCTGCAGGACTGGTTTAGTGGTCATGAACTCCTTTACTTTTCGTTTGTCTGGGAAAGCCTTTGTCTCTCTTTGTATTCTGAATGATGGCATTGCTGAATAAAGGGTTCTTGGCTGCATATTTTTCCTATTCAGCACATTAAATATTTCCTGCCACTCCTCTCTGACCTGCCAAGTTTCAGTGAACAGATCTGCTATTACCCTGATGTGTCTACCCTTGTAGGCTAAGGCCTGTTTGCCCCTAGCTGCTTTGAGAATTCCCTCTTTATCTTTGCATTTTGCCAGTTTCACTATGATATGCCATGGGTTGACCTGTTCTTATTGATTCTGAAGGGAGTTCTCTGTGCCTCTTGGACTTGGATGACTGCTTTCTTCCCCAGATTAAGGAAGTTCTCAGCTACAATTTTTTCAAATAAACCTTCTACCCCTTTCTCTCTTTTTCTTCTGGAACTCCTATGATACAGATATTGTTACATTTCAGTGAATGAATTAGGTCTCTAATTCTCCCCTCATGGTCTAGTATTGTCCTAACTTTCTTGTTTTCAGCTTCATCATTTTCCAGAATTTTACCTCCTATATCACTTATTCTCCCCTCTGCTCCCTCCATCCTTACTGTCACTGCATCAAGTTTATTCTGCATCTCATTCACAGCATTTCTTAATTTGTCCTATTTCTTAGGTCCTTGATCTCTACAGCAATAGATTCTCTGCTGTCTCCTATGCTTTTTTCAAGCCTAGCTATTAGTCTTATGACTACTCTTCTAAATTCTTGTTCAGACATATTGTTTACATCTGTTTTGAGCAATTCTCTAGCTGCCATTTCTTCCTGGAATTTCTTTTGAGGAGAATTCTTCTGTTTCATTATTTTGGATAGTTCTTTGTCTTTCACATGTTTTAATTGATAGTTATGTGTCCTGCACCTGTGAGCACTACTATATTAAAAATGAGTCATACACTGTCCAGGACCTGGCCCTTCAGGAAGTGTTTTTGGAGTATGTTGCATGCTCTCTGTTATTGTGACTCTGGTTGCTGTATCTCCCTACTTGCAGTGGTGATTTGGACCTTCCACCAGGTGTACTTTGATTTGTTCATTGAAGTAACCCTGGAAAAAATTTAAAAGGGAGGGCCACCTTTGGTCTTCAAATGCTGAGACTATAATGGCTGTCCTGCATTGGAAGATAGTAATAGTTTTACAGTGCCAGGAGCTTCCAGTTCCTTAAAGAGCTGTTAACCCCTCTATCAGTATGATTCTCCATGCAGCATTTTTTTAAACTGAAGAGTAGTCTTGCAGAAGAGGTGTTCATGAAAGGCATAAGAATAGAGAGGCAGGGCTGGCAAAGGCCCTCATAGCTACATAATTATAGGAATGAATCTGTTGCAGTTAAAGAAACTAACACAGGATACCAGCACTAGAGATGGCTACTGGTATAGCTCAATAGAGAAGTAGGTGTGAATCTGGAAATTCACTATAAGAAGAAATTGAAATAACCAAGGGTAAGGGACATGAGCTAATAGAGACCAAAAAAATCAAGGAAAATGAAGACATGGAAATGAAAAAAAAAGTATACAAAGAAAATGAGCCCAAATGACAAGACCTTATAGGTCACCTACAGAGTGGAAAAGTTCCAAAACTAAATCTGAGAGTGGGAAGGAAAAGGTTGCTGAATGACAGACTATTCTTATTATTCACTTACCTTGGTTGTACCATGGTTGAACTAGATTGGGTCAATCACCTGCTCGAGGTGCCATGGGAGAAAGGTATGAGATGCTATCATTGAGGGCTCCCTTAGAACTACAAAGGTAGAGCAGTTTCCCAGAAGGAATGAGGGTGAAGGTATAAGACAAACACTACTCACTACATTGTGGAATATAGTATTTAATATGAATTAAAGATTATTGAGTGAAAAATATCATGTTGCCTTTTAGCTGTATAATTCCTACTATAAAAATTGTGTGTGAGTGTGTTATGTGTGTGTGCACAAATAGAGAATTATCTGAAAATTTAATTCCCCATAATATGTACAGTGGTTGCCAGGTAAGAGGTTTTTCTTTGTTAATTAGGCAATTCTGAATTCTTCAGATTTTCAACATGAGTATGTATTGGTTTTATAATTAGAAAAAATAAAACAATACCATCTACATAAGTAATTTTATATACTATAAACATATTTCATGATGTTTCATATAATTGTAATGAATTATTTTCTTCTGGGATATAAGAATAAATTATGATGGGATGTCTTGGTGGCTCAGTCAGTTGAGCTTCCAACTCCTGATTTCAGTTCAGATTATGATCCCAGGGTCATGGGATCAAGCCCCACGTTGGGTTCTGCACTGAGCATAGAGTCTGCTTAAGATTTTCTCTGTCTCCTTCTGCCCCTCGCTCATGCTCACTCTCCCCCTCCCAAAATAAATTGTAGTAAGATCATGGGGTGCCTGGGTGGCTCAGTCGGCTAAGTGCCCACCTTCAGCTCAGGTCATGATCTCACAGCTTGTGGGTTCGTGGGTTCGACCCCTGCGTCAGGCTCTGTGCTGACACCAGCTCAGAGCCTGGAGAATTTTTCAGATTCTGTGTTTCCCTCTCTCTCTGACCCTCCCATGCTCACACTGTCTCTCTCTCCCTCTCTCTCTCTCTCTCTCTCAGAAATAAATAAAACATTTAAAAATTTTAAAAATATCTTATGATAAAAGAGAGAAAGTTAAAATTTGTTGGAAGAGGTAGCATTTTTTTTTGTCTTCCTTGACCCTCTGCTACCACTTGAGTGCCATCTTAAACAATTTCCACAGTGCAGTGTCATTACATATATGTCCTTTTATTGTGATGTGCCTCCCCCTACCCCCCTTGAAAGAAGAGGCTGGTCAGGATTCATCTTTTTAACTCATTGCCTGGGAAGAGTATGGTAAAGAGGTGACTAAATGCTGAATGGAATTTTATCATCTTATAAATATCTCTCTCTTTTTTATTGAAAAAATTTAATGTTTATTTATTTATTCTGAGAGAAAGAGAGAAAGAGCTCAAGCAGGGGAGGGGCAGAGAGAAAGGGAGAGGGAGAAAGAATCCCAAGGAGACTCTACAGTGCCAGTGAGAGCCTGATGCAGGGCTCTAACTCACAAACTATGAGATCAAGACCTGAGCTGAAATCAAGAGTTGGGCGTTTAACCAACTGGGCCACCCAGGCACCCGTACAGCAGCTCTCTTACATGGCACTTGGCACCTTTTCCAAGTACCTCAAGTAACAAAACTGCACCATTCCTCCCCATGAACCCTGCCCATCTCCTCCCTTTCCAGGGGCAAAGTTGCTAAGCAGTCAAGGGCATGCTTGAGAGGGCCAAGGATTCCCAAGGATTCCTTACATTAGTACACATTCTGTAACCTACTAGACCCTGAGGCTGGCCTTTGGGGCACTGGGAATTAGGAATAGGGAATTATTCCAGTTCATCCTGTGCAATGGTGGAGTTATGGGAGTTGAGGGCAAGGGAGATGAAGAGTACAAACTGGGATTCCTTTCTGTAGCGTCCAGCCTTGGAGGATTTGCTAAAATACTAATGACATGGGCTCACATGTGGATTGTCACAAGGTACTAGCCGTGCAAGGTGTATTCAGCTTGCATAAGACAAGGCCATTCTTAACTTTCTTAGCTACTGTGGGAGTCAGGCTGGCCTTGAGTGAGCTACTCCAAATCCTTATAAATGTTGGGTATGGTCATCTAGGCTTCCCAGGAGGAGGGGATATACATCAGAAGCTGGACATCTAACTGCTGGAAGACACTCTTCCCAAGTTTTTGCAAAACAGCAGGTATATCAGAGTCATCTTACCCAGGCGTCTGAAGTCAGGTATAGGACAAGGTTGAGATGGGTACTCCCTAATCTCCTCATGCATGTCCAGGATGCTGTGCAGGATGTACACTACGAGCATAGGAGTGTGGCACTAAAGGAGTCAGTGGCTCTGTCATAGGTAATTGGGCTTCATAAAATCATCACCATCTGGATTTCTTGTGACTGTTCAGTAAGATAAAAATTAGGATCCCTCCCTCATTAGGTGTGGTAGACTTGAACATGAGTTGTTTCTGACCGCAGTTCCCATGAGTGGAGATGATGGGCAAGTACCAAGAATCGTGCGTTAAAAGAGGGCATGATTAGAGTTGTGGTAAATAGTAGAAACCAAGTCACCAAAGTAAAGGATCCAGAAGCAGGAGCCAGAGATCAGGGCTGAAAGGAGCAGGGAAACTCAGAGCTGATGAATCAGAGTATGAAGAATGAGGCCAGTCTGGAAGAATTTCTGACATGGCCTATAGGTACCTACAGTAGCTTTTTATGGAGTTATTTTTCTGGTTTGCCTGGTTGTGCCAGGTAAATTATAGGAACTGAAATGGAGTGACCAGGGATGTGTGGAAATGGAAACTAGTCTCAGCTGTCACCACAGAACTCATGGCAGACCTTAGCTCTCCATTATTTTTCTTTATGGACAAGAGGAGAAGGGTCCACAGAGAAGAATTTCCATTTTCATTTCTCATCTATGGATTCTAAGAGGATCTAAATGTTCTAAATGCCAGGCTCTGTGATGGAGTTTATGCGTTAGGTCATTATCTGGGGCCTGGATGAGAAGAGTCCAAGAGATCTCTCTGTAGGTCAGCCTAACCATGGAAAGTAGAAGCAGCTTCTGGTTAGTTGTATCAGCCTCTGTTTGACCATGAGCTATGCCAAGGGACTAAGGAGTCAACATCCATATGTAGGTGGTCCACTCTCCAGTGAATTAAAGGGACAGTCAGTTCTGTTTGTTCCTTGCCTTGATGCATGTTGGTTTGCCCTAGAGGGGCTTCTTAAGACTTCCTCTAAGAAAAATGGTGGCCTAGAAACTGGTAGCACCCAGACACAGTGGAGCTAGAACGTCACTTAGAGCTGTGTTATTATATATCTGGAAATGATGCGTTAAGAGTTCCTTCCAGGTATGGCTGAGGGTTTGCTTGCTGCATGTGGTTTAATCCATTTATTTGGCTCATGCATCTGGAAGAGATGAGTATTAACTAGAAATGTTACCTAGGGAATTGAGTCTTTTGAGGAAGGCCAAGAGAGAAAGGGGATGAGAAAGATCATTTAGGAAATTCTCAAGCTTTCTACTTTATTCTGAGAAAGATGCAGGTCTTTAAACGACTTATATATATGTCTCTCCACTATATGGCTCCCCACTACATCTTTGATTTTATCTTTTGTTGCTCTCTCTTTACTCTTTCTAATCTAGGGGTATTAAATTCCTTACTTTTCCTTAAATATAGCAGGCCCATTCTGCCTCAGGGTCTTTGCATCTGCTCTTCTCTCTTCCTGGAATTCTCTTCCTCCAGACATTCCCACAGCTCATTCACTTACATATATTATATTTTTGCTAAGAAGTCATGTTCTTAGAGAGGTCTCCTGTCTCAGATTGGGTCCCCTAAGAAGCAGACTCTGAAATGGAGATTAGCAGTAGGAAGTTTATTAGGGTAGAGGTTTCCCCTGCTAATCTGAAAGCAGAGCATTCTTATGAAACTTTTCATAAGCCCAAGTAGAATAAAGCAAAGAAGCAATTACTATTAACATATATGGAATATTTTTTGAACATTCCCAGACCATCAAAACAACCTCTTTTGGGGTTTTCTGATACCTTAGGACACATCTTGCTGAAGAATATGCAAAATAAATTTAGATAAAGCACAGATGCTCACAGACACAGTTCAAAGCTATGGTGGTTTGATGTTGAGATGCTGAGTGTAATTCCTGGGGAAAGAGCTTGGTGGTACCCTGCTCTGGTGATGTTGCCTCTATAATTGATATACAAAATAAATGTTGAATGCTAGTTTCACTTTTCAGCTTTTTTTTTTTTTTAGCAAAAATCCTCTTTGGATTCTTTTCAGGTAGGGAAAACAGATATAAATGTAGGTCTTTTTAAAAAGTATATATTTTTATTTTATTTATTTTTAAGTATATAAAAGTTTATTTATTTATTTTGGGAGAGAAAGAGAAAGCACGAGTGAGGTAAGGAGAGAGAGATGGGAGATAGAATTCCAAGCAGGCTCTGTGCTGTGTCAGCTCAAATTCACCACCACGAGATTGTGACCTAAGCTGAAATTAAGAATCAGGTGCTTAACTGACTGAGCCACTTAGGCACCCCTAAATGTAGGTCTTTTAGAAAAGCAGGGGCATAATGTGAACTTTTGAAAAGCAGGGGATACCTATTTGCTTTTGAATCAATATCTATGGAAAAGAAAGAATGGGAGAGTTCGCCAGAGGGAGAAGTTGAGCTGCAATGGTCTCAGTGGAAGCTTTAGTCAATTCTACAGTGAGTTCTGAAGTTCTAAAGGAGGCGATCCTTCAGAGCTGTCCTGAGTTGGGGAGAAAAGTGTAGGCCTTTGTAATCCTGCACAGATCAGTCTTTGGGTATGGGCATTCCTAGAAGCAGTTATGACCCTGGATGAGATGGTTTTTTCCAGCATCAGTGAGACAAAGTCCTTTGGTCCTAAAATGGGATCTGAGCAGTGCATTCCAGTGTTCACCACATGTATCCTGACCCCTTTATTTAAAGTTGTCAACCCTGTTCCTGCACTCTCTCTCCCTCTCCCCTGTCTTATATTTTTCCATTCTGTTCATCACCTAACATACCATACATTTCACTTGTTGACTTTAATTATTATCTCTCTTCCGCATCTAAACTGTGAGAGATTTTTGCAAACAGGGATTTTTGTCTATATACTTGTTATTCATTGCTGTATTGAGAACATCTAAAATAGTTTCTGATATATAGTAAATGCACATTGATGTATGGAATATGCTGTAAAATACCCAGGAAAAAATATGTAGCTAGATGTATTTCTTTCTTTCTTTCTTTCTTTCTTTCTTTCTTTCTTTCTTTCTTTCTTTCTTTCCACTTATCATAATCTTTAATAAATTTGTTTTATTGTCCATCTCCTTCTCCAGATTATGCAAGCACTCTAAAAGCAGCGACTTTATCTTTTTTTTTTAAATTCCAACACCTCGAACAGAATCTGGCATCTAGTAGGCATTCAGTAATAGTTTTTGAATGAATGAACAAATACATGAACAACCAAGAAAATTCTAAAATAAAAGGAAGGGGAATTTCTTACTAGATATTACAAATATACAGTAACTACAACATTTTGACCCTGCACAGGAATAGAATACTATAGTCCAGAAGTAGAACTACTGCAGTAGCTTCCTAATTGTTTCCCCACAGTATGGTGATTTAGAATATGATAAAAGTGGCACTTAAAATCAGTGGGGATTAGATAATTAATACCTAAATGATGTTGGGATATTGGCTAGCAGCTGTGTTTAATGATGGATGTATTCCTCATACCTTCATTGAAATAAACTATAAATAGATCAAAGATTTAAATATGAAATCATGATAAATTGTGTGAACACTTTTATGATCTTGAAAAAATATTCTAAACATTATAGACAAAGAAGAAAACATAAAGGAAAAGAGTGATACATTAGCTATTTAAAATTTATATTTTAAAAAACGGTACAATGTTATAACAGGTTTGAAAAACTCAGGAAAATGCTTGCAAAAACTAATTTCCTTAGTATATAAGAAGCTTTTATAAATTTATAATAAAATAGAATAGTCTAAAAGAAAAACAGGCAAAGGGTACAAACAGAAACTAAAAAATAGGAAGATAATCCGGGGTGCCCGGCTGGCTCAATTGGTAGAGTGTGTGACTCTTGATCTCAGGGTGGAGTCCAAGTCCCACACTGAGTGTGGAGCCTACTTAAAAAGTTAAACCTGGTCTCTGTCCTTAAAGAGTTCACAATTTGGTATATTATGTGCTTCAAAAGTATATGCCTGGAATATAGTNAGTTTGAGCCCCACATCAGGCTCTGTACTGACAACTAAGAGCGTGGAGCCAGTTTTGGATTCTGTGTCTCCCTCTTTTTCTGCCTCTCCCCTGCTAGCGCCCTGTCTTTCTCTCTCAGAAATAAATATTAAATATATATATATTTCTCTCTCAGAAATAAACATTATTTATATGTATATATGAAGAAAATCCTATGAATATATGAAAAAAATGTTCACAACCACCAATAATCAAGAATGCAAGTAAAATGACTATAAAACATCATTTTTGATCTTTCAAATTAGCAAAGATTAAAAAGATTGACAATACTGAATATTGACAGGCGTATTAGTTTCTTATCTCTACCATAACAAATGACCACAAACTTAGTGGTTTAAAACTTCACGAAATTTATTACCTCATCATTCTTTAGGTCAGAATGATGCTAGGGGTTTCACTGGACTAAAATCAGGATATCAGTAGTGTTGTATTATTTTTGGTGGCTCTAGGGGAGCCTTGCCTTTTCCCGCTTTTAGAGGCCATCACATTCTTTGTCTCATGGCCCCACTTCTTCTATCTTCAAGACCAGCAAGATTGCTTCTCCTTCTGACCCTCCTTCAGTAGTCAGTGTGCAATTTTACAATGCCAGAATCAGGATGTCACCACATATCGTGTGATTCTATGGATATCTATGCAAGTACAGAAGAGACAAATCCATAGAGACAGAAAGTATGTTAGTGTTTGCCTGGTTCTCCTGGGGATAGTTGCTGGGAGCTGGGGGTAACTGGTAACAGCTACAAGATTTCTTTTGGGGATGAGAAATTTCTAAAAGTGATTATGGTGATGGTTCACAACTCTGTGAATATATTAAAACTTCTGAATTATACACCTTAAATAAGTAAATTGTATGACATGTGAATTATGTTTCAATAAAGTTATTATAAAACAAAAAAATTAGGCTGACATTATCCAAACTTAGGGATCAATCTTAACATCACAAGTAGTGGAACAACCAGACATTTGGACATTCTGTTATGATGCAATATGAAGTACCTCTGAAGTAGTCTTGCCAAAAAATAAAATGCTTATTTGAATCTAATCAAGCCTTTAGACCTAAATTCCAGAGCACCTTTAATTCCAAGAATAAATTCTGTTTCCATGAAGAAATGAGACAAATCCAGAAGGTGGCAAATCCTACCAGATAACTCCTCTAGCCTCCTCCAGAAATCACTGTCATGGAAAGAAAAATGTGGATGGAAACAGTTCCAGATTTCACAAGCCTTAAGAGATGTATCGAATGCAATGTGTGGGACTTGAGTAGATGCTATTTTGAGCAAACCAACCAGAAAGGACATTTTTAATATAATTGGAAAATTTAGATATGGAATAGGTATTTTATGATACAAAGGAGTATTGTTAATTTTGTTAGGGATTGTGGTTATATATCCTTGATTTTTAGAGATCTCCACTGAAGCTTTTAAGGAATGAAATATCATGATGTCTGCAATCTACTTTTAAAAAGTCAGGGGGCCCCTGGCTGGCTAAATCAATGGAATGTGTGACTCTTGATCTCAGGGTTGTGAGTTCAAATCCTATTTTAAAAAAATAAAACATTGAAAAAATAAAATAAAAATAGGAAAAAATATAAACAAAGCATATATGGCAAAATGTTGACTACTGTCAAATCTGGGTGTGTATATGAGGATCCATTTTACTAGTTCCTCTCTTTTCTATATGAACTTTTTATCATATAAACTTTTAGAGCCAGGAAATTGTAAAGTCTGTAATAATAACTGAAAAGAATTATCCAGAGTTTTCCAAGAGATGTTTAAATAAATTAAGGGGTATAAATAATTTTTAGCAATTCTGAGTTCTATATTAAACTTCAGGTGCTATCAACTTCTATAGTAGAAGTGTGTATAAAAAATGACAACCCAAATATTATTTAATTTTGTATTGCATTTTATAGAACATTCTTATTTTTTAAATAAAGGGAATTGAAAATATATATAACTAAATATTTAATACATGTATCTATATAAAACTTTTCAAGCACATAAATTTAAAAACCAGGAAAAATTCTTTATTGTATTATGATCCCTACATTGTAATCACAAAATAGGGCAATTTTAACCACATATATTAAAGCCAGAAGCATTATGTTCTTGGAATTCCAGCAGAAGTCAACAGCTAACAAACAGGAAAAAAGGAACTTGTTCTGAAATTCCTCACGTAACGATCTAGTGTCACACAGTCCAATTGCTTCTCTTCTCCTGTCCACTCAAATGTCTCTGTCTCATTTCTGGAATTTCTTATCATTCAGCTGATGTAGGAAACAGAGGTACATAGTCAGAATCTCTCAACAGGATCAGCCAGAAAACATACAGGAAAAGCTATTTTATCCTACTTCTGGTCAAGTCATCGTTCACTACATTCAAAGACAGATTTACTGTGAAGCTAGTGAAAGCTGTTATAAGCTGTTATAAGCCCCTTCCAAGTGCCCAGAAAAAGTCTTAGCTATCATTCACATAGCCATATGCTTTTGTAAAATTTGAAGAAGTTTTATTTTTTAAATGTTTATTTATTTATTTTTGAGGGGAGGGGCAGAGAAAGAGGGGGAGAGAGAATCCCATGCGGGCTTCTCACTGCAGAGCCCGATGTGGTGCTTGAATTCATGAACTGCTCAAACTCATGAATCATGACCTGAGCCGAGATAAAGAGTGGAACGCTTAACTGACTGAACCACCCAGGTGCCCCTGCTTTTGCAAAATTTGAAAAAGTTTTGAAACACAATTGGTGACGACCTTGTCTTTGTACTCCAACCTCCCACCAAACTTCCCTTCACGTTAAATGTTGGATGACTAGCCACTGGCTTTCTGAAAGTCTAATTAAGGGAAGTTGAGTTGTGGATACATTGGGTTTAATGGCATAATTTAAGTCGGTTAATAATCATGTCTGGACAAGTTATTGGTAGTCTACAGGATATAGGAATGGATTCCAGGAACACATCTACTGGCAACAGTGCCAAGTCAGGTCCTGGCATGGAAGTGCAGAGCTAGAGGTCCTATCGTGATATGAACGTGGCCTGAACTTACGGCACCAAATATGTCAAGAGTGGATGAGAAACAAAGTCAAGGGTGTGATGGAGTAACCGAGAAGTGATCGGAGCTGCTGCAGAACAGAAGAGCATGCGAATGAACTAAATACTTCAATAGAAAAAAAAATACTTCAATAGAAACACAAAAATTATCAGACTGGGTTTAAAAACACCCCCACTATTAGCTGCTCACAAGTACATACTTTAAGTAAAGACATACAAAGTTTGAAAGTAAAAAAAGAAGAACCAAACTGAGCCAGTTGGTATGTGGGAAATTTTTGTAGTCATCAGAAGTATAACATTGTAAGTGGAAAATTTCCCTCAAGGTGGGAAGGAGCTTGGTGAATTTGAGAAGGAGAAAGGAGGCCAGTGTGGCTGGAGCAGAGTGAACAATAGGGGATGTGCCAAGAGATGAGATTGAAGTTGTCAGGGATCGGATCATTCAAGGCCTTGTAGGCCATGTCAAGGAGTTTGTATTTTATTCTAAAAAGTATGGAAAGATTTATAAGTGTTTGTAAGTTAAAGAGAGACAAAATCTGTTAACTACCTCGAGCTATTAGTTAACACCATCTCTGCACTAAGGTGCCCAAGAGAATTCACAGGATATTTTAAACTTTAAATAAAATATAGCAAACATCTGTCAGATAGCACAGTAACCGGTAGTTCCAGATGGCTAACAATTTCGACATTAAATTGAGCTATATTCTATTTGGGGGTGTCATACCCTTGGGAATCTGGGTTTTCAGCACAGCTGCGATAAAAACCAACTACCACATGAAAATCATTGTGAAATAGGAAATAACAGTGGCAGTGTGCAATCTACTTGCAAGATTTGAGAAATTGTGCAGTGTCCACAGGTGCACACATCTCCTCACATATACTTAAAAACGAAGTAAAAATATTTTTATTTTAATGTATGTTTATTGTGTTCTCAAAGAACTACTAAGTTGTTAGAATTAAAACTTATAAAGTTATTTGAACCTAACTACTTTTTAAAAAGATTTTATTTTCAAATAGTCTCTACACCCAATATTGGGTTTGAACCTACAACCCTGAGATCAAGAGTCATGTGCTCTACTGACTGAGCCAAGCAGGTACCCCGGCACCCAATTACTTAATAAATGAAACTATTCACTATTTTCAGAGTCATTGTGAAAAAGTCACTGAGACGCTAGGGCAGCATAAACTAAGTTTGGGAAACTTTGTCTTAAGCACAGTTTTAGAGATTCATGAAGGAGGCCAAGGAAACTCAGGAGTTGGAGCTAGAAGGAATGGCATCATTTTCAGAAAGGAGTTAACTGTGGAAAGGAAGAAGTATGTTATTTTCCACTAAGGCAGGAATAGTTAGATAAATAAACAAGAAGTGAAGATGAAGGTACAAGCGTAAGACAAAAATGTGATAAACAAAAGAAAGAAGGGGGCACCTGGGTGGCTCAGTCGGTTGAGCATCCAACTTCGGCTCAGGTCATGATCTCAGGGTTCATGGGTT
Organism: Crocuta crocuta; assembly: GCF_008692635.1. Classification (NCBI taxonomy): domain Eukaryota; kingdom Metazoa; phylum Chordata; class Mammalia; order Carnivora; family Hyaenidae; genus Crocuta; species Crocuta crocuta. The sequence goes on from NW_027530019.1 coordinate 3,072,368, forward strand.
AGAGCCCGCGTCAGGTTCTGTGCTGACAGCTAGTTCAGAGTCTGAAGCCTGTCTTCAGATTCTGTGTCTCCCTCTCTCTCTGACCCTCCCCTGCTCATGCTGTCTCTCTCTCTCAAAAATAAATAAAACATTAAAAATTTTTTTTAAAAAGTTGAAGGAGTTTCTTCTGTAGGGCCATGGTTTTCTTGGGATTATCTGCAAAGAATGAGGGAGTTCCCAAGGGCTTTAGAGCCTGGGGAGGATTGGAGAGAGAGGATAGGGAAATCTCCACATTTGAAGTACCTTGTGGTTTGATTTAATTTTCTCTGATTATTTTTAAGTATAAAAATTAAACTGGACAATGCTAGGTTTTCTCTTTCTTTTGTTCTTATTTTTTTCCTAGAAATGAGATATGCCCATTTTCAAAAAGTGTTTTCTATTATGAAAATTTTAATACATACAGAAATTTGAGAAGAATAGTAATAGCAAATCCTGATACACCAATCATCTAGATTTAACTATTGACATTTTGCTATATTTGCTTTTTTTTTGCTAGAGTATCTCAAAGTAAACAACAATCATTATTTTATTTTTATATCTAACCACTTCAGTAAGCATCTCTGAAACATGAAGACATTTTCTTATGCATTGTCAAAGGATAAGACCTTTACTCAACATTTGAAACACAAGACTCTATCCATTACTTAAGTAAACAAGTGGTATACTGGGCCAGGACAATCTTTCAGGATAGAGTAAATTGCTGATCTTATGGAGGGTTTAGAGGAGGGTGGAGTTCAGGCATTGGTGGATGTTTTGTAGGTGAGGTTGGGTTTTCAGAGCTGTTTAAGTCACCCCAGTGAGCCTGTTGCTGATTGGTTGGCATCTGGAAACCTGCTCTTTGGAATAACTCAATTAACTGACTTTCTAAAGCAAGAGATTGTCGCAGATGAATTAGGTTACAAATTAGATTGAGACAAATGGTCATTGATTATCTAAATGGATTTACAACTAGTTCTGGTAATATTTGTTACCATAGTTATAGAATTACCATTTATTGATCAAGCAGGTGTAAAACCAGTTATGGTGGCTGTTTGTTACAATATCTTTGGCATAATCAGTCCTTTTTCAGGAGCATGGAAACTTTTTCTATTTTCAGTATGATTATCACACCTCATATAATTGACAATGATTTCTTAATATCATCTAATTCAGTGCTACATAAAAATGTGATCCATAAAGTAAATGGTGCTAGCCCATAGACTGTTACTTGTCTGTAAAGAAATTGAAAATAAGCATTTGTAAGTATAATAAGGTCACAGGATAATTTTTCTATTGACTCTAATAATAATCATAGACTTCGTTGTACATTTTTGTTTTATAGTTGATCCTTGAACAAAACACGGATGAGGGGCACCAAACCCCAGCCTGCACAGTCAAAAATCCATATTTAATTTTTGACACCTCCAAAACTTAATAGCCTGATGTTGACTGGAAGCCTCACATATCAATGAACACATATTTTGTATGTTTTATGTATTATATACTATATTCTTACAATAAAGTAAGTTAAACAAAAGAAAATGTTATGAAGAAAATTATTAAAAAATATACATACAGTACTGTATTTACTAAAAAAAAATCTTCATATAAAAGGACCCACACAGTTCAAAGCTGTATTGTTCAAGAATCAACTGTACTTCATTTTTCTAGATATTTTATTTTGTTTCATTTCTTAAATATTTATTTATTTTTGAGACAGAGAGAGACAGAGCAAGAGCAGGGGAGGGGCAGAGTGAAAGGGAGATACAGAATCTGAAGCAGGTTCTAGGCTCTGAGCTGTCAGCACAAAGCCCTACAAGGGTCTTGAACCCATGAACCGCCAGATCAAAACCTGAGCTGCAATCGGCTGCTTAACCAACTGAGCCACCCAGGCCCTCCTTATTTTATTTTTAAAATGTAGTGTTCTGCAGTAAATTGGGTGAAAAAAACTTTCACTACACTTGAAGCAACACTGATCTAATACCCAGCCCATATTTAAATTTTCTCAGTTTCTCCCAGGATGGTTTAAAAAAATTTTTTTTAATATTTATTTCTTTTTGAGAGAGCCCAGGATGGTATTTAAGGTTGGTTTGCTCAAACCATCTGCTTATTATGTCGCTTAAGACTCATAATCTAGGGGTACCTGGCTGGCTCTGTTGGAAGAGCATGTGGCTCTTAATCTCTGGGTCGTGAATTCGAGTCCCATGTTGAGTATAGAGATTAGTCAAATAAATAAAAGAATTTTAAAAAAAAAAGATAAAAAAGACTCATAATCTAGAGCATCCTTCTTGTACTGCTTCTTTTTTCATGTCTTTGACTTGCAAAGAAATTTGGCCCATTGTCTTGTAAAATTACCCACCGCTGCTTTGTGGTTTGATTGCTTCCTAGCTTGCTTTTTCATTTTCTTAATAGTGTCTCTTGAAAAGCAAGACTCCTTTCACCCCTTAAACCACACCCTCCTCCCCCCACCCCTGCTTCTGGCAGCCACTAATCTGTTCTCTGTGTCTGTGAGCTTGCTTGGTGGGGAGGGGTTGTTTCATTTGTTTTTTTCTTTTATAAGATTCCACACGTAAGTGACATTATACAGTGTTTTTCTTTCTCCTGACTTATTTCACTTAGCATAATACCCTCAAGGTTGTTGAAAGCAGCAAGATTTCATTCTTTTTTATGGCTGATATTCCATTATATATTTTCTTTATCCATTCATCCATTGATGGACACTTAGTTGTTTCCATATCTTGGTGATTATAAATACTGCTGCAATGAACATGGGGGTGCAGATATCTTTTCAAGTTAGTATTTTCATTGTGTCAGATAAATACCCAGGAGTAGAATTGCTGGATCATATGATAGTGCTATTTTTAATTTTTTGAGGAGAGACTCCATAGTGTTTTTCATAGTGGCTGCACCAATTTACATTCCCAGCAATGGCGTGTGAGGGTTCCCTTTTCTCTACATCCTCACCAACACTTGTTATTTCTTGTCTTTTTGATAATAGCCATTCTGACTGGTGTGAGGAGATAGCTCCTTGTGGTTCTGATCTATATTTATCTGATGATGAGTGATGTTGAACATCTTTTGATATGCCCGTTGACCATTTGTGTCTTCTTTGGAGAAATGTTTATTCAGATCCTCCGTCAATTTTTAAATCAGGTTGTGGTTTTTTTGCTATCGAGGTTTATGAGTTCTTAATATCTTATCAGATATATGAATTGCAAATATTTTCTCCCATTCAGTGGGTTGCCTTTTCATTTTGTTAACGGTTTCCATTGCTGTGCAGAAGGTTTTTAGTTTTAGTTAGTCCCATTTGATTATTTTTGCTTTAGTTTCCTTTGCTTTTGGTGTTAAATGAAAGAAATCATCACCAAGACCAATATCATGAATGTTTTCTTCTAGGGGCGCCTGGGTGGCTCAGTCGGTTAAGCATCCGACTTTGGCTCAGGTCATGATCTCACAGTGTGTGGGTTCAAGCCCTGCATCGGGCTCTGTGCTGACAGCTAGCTCAGAGCCTGGAGCCTGTTTCAGATTCTGTATCTTCTTCTCTCTGACCTTCCCCTATGCATGCTGTCTCTCTCTCTCAGAAATAAATAATAAAAAACATTAAAATTTTTTTTTAAAAAGAATGTTTTCTTCTAGGAGTTTTATGGTTTCAGGTCTTATGTTCAGTTCTTTGATCTATTTTGAGTTAATTTTTGTGTGTGGTGTAATGGTGGTCCAGCTTTATTCTTTTGCATATTGCTGTCCAGTTGTTCCAACACCATTTACTAAAGAGACTGTCCTTTCCCTGTTCTATATTCTCACCAGCTTTGTCTAAATTAATTGACCATATATACATGGGTTTATTTCTTGGTTCTGTATTGTTCCATTGATCCATGTGTCTGTTTTTATGCCAATACAATACTGTTTTGAATACTATACATTGTAATATAGTTTGACATTAGGGAGCATGATGCCTTCAGCTTTGCTCTTAAAATGAAAAATAAAAGTACAATTAATAAGAGCAGCAAAAACAGCAAATATCTAGGAATATATCTAATAAAATGTACAAGATCTCTCTGCTGGAACTGCAGTATGTTACAGAGAGAAATTTTAAAAGACCTAAATAAGTGGAGAGGAAGGGCATGTTTATGTATTAGAAGAATCAGTATTATTAAGGTTTATTCTCCACAAATTGACCTATAGATTCAATGAAGTCCTAACAAAAATCCCAGCAGCCTCTTCTGAAGAAATTGATAAGCTTGGTTTAAAACTTATTTGGAAATGCAAAAGAATTGAATAGCCAAATTACCTAAAAAAATAACAAAGTTGGAGTCCTTACACTTCTTGAGGTTGAGTCTTACCATAAAGTTATATAATCAAGACAGTGTGCTACTGCCTTAAAGACAGAGAAATACCAATGGGATAGAATAGAGAATCCAGCAAAAAAAAGACCCAGGGTGCCAAGACAATTCAACAGAAAAATGAAATTGTTTTCAACAAATGGCCCTGAAAGTACTGGATATGAGTATCAAAAAATTTAAACCCTTATCTCACACCATACACAAAACATTTTAATTCAAAATGAATTACTGAGAGTATAGCTCAGAGGCAGAGTATTTGACTACAGATCAAAATGTGTAATAGACCATACGATAAAAGCTGGAACTATAAGGTCTGCACTGTTCAATACAGTAGCCACCAGCCACATGTGACTAATGAGCCCTTTGAATATGGTTAGCCAAAAGTGATATGTGCTGTGGATGTAATCTAAAAATCTCAATTTTTGTATTGATTACATATTGAAATGATAATGTGTTGGATATATTGTGTTGAATAAGATATATTATTAAAATCAACTTCTCTTTTTTTGTTTTACTTTTTAAAGAAAGAAATTACAAGGATATTTAAAATTATATATATAGGATCTAGAAGCAATGATACCCCCGTAGCAATGAACATACCTCGTGCTCAAATCTGGTTTTCTAACACCATCCTTCAATAAAAGAAGACAGGGCTCCTGGGAGTGGTAGGGGATTCTAAAACTGGGGCAGGAAATATACAAGATAAGCCTGGAGCATACTGTAGCACTAGGAAGTAAGAAAATGCTCAAAACAAATCAACATAAAATCTGCATTGATGTACACAACAAAGGGACACGGGAGCCAACTGAAAGAGTTCCAATGGCCAAAGCAGGAACAATGTGAGCAAGAAAATAAAGTAGTATTGGATTATAATCCAAAGTATAAAATAAGTACCTGTGAGTCCATACTGATGTAAACAATTAATTGAATAAATAAGTAACTAAATGGGAGAGAAGAGACAAATTTCTCTTGCAGAAGAATTCAATATAATTTATATAGATACTCTACCCTCAAGGAGAGGGAGCATAACTCCTTATTCCTAAAATAGGAGTCGCACATACTGACTTATAAAGGGTATATTATTTGGTCATGAAAAGGAATGAAGTACTAACATAAAAACATGGATAAGCCTTGAAAATATTATGCTACATAGAAAAGTCAGAATCAAAGGCCACATATTATATAATTCCACTGATATGAAATGTCATGAATAGGCAAATCCATAGAGACAGAAAGTAGGTTAGTGGCTGCCAGAGATTTGGAAAAGGCAGCTTTTGGGAGTGATTGCTAATGTGCACAGAGTTTCTTTTGAAGTGATGACAATATTCTGGAATTAGATAGTGTTGATGGTTGTACAATTTTGTGCACATCCTAAAAATACTGAGTTGTACAATTTAAAAGAATGAATCTTACAGTATGTGAATTACATCTCAATTTATTAAAAAGTTTTTTTAATGCCTAGTCCCCATCTTAGCCAACTAAAAATAAGCTTTGGGGGTGAGCCCCAGGCATCTGTATTTTTAAAAAGCTCCTTCAAGTAGTTCTGTGTGATTAAAGATGAGCACTACCAGCTTAGACCAAAATATTCACCATCAGAGCACCTGAGGTTAAAAACAAACAAATAAACAACAAAAACAAAAGACAAAAAATCAACCATTTGCCAGCAAAGAAGTTGGGGGAGGAATGGCTGCCAGAAGGCAACCAACAGTATCTGCCACACTATGTAATAACTCGGATTATTTTCAGATATAGTCTCTCTCTCCACAGGGTTATCTGAATATTTACTGAGCACCTAGTATATGCTGGTGCTAAGTATATGGTGCTCAACCAAAACATGGTCCCTGCCCTTAGGGAGCTTAGTCATGGGGATTAGCTGTTCTATTGTACAGAAGTGTTGGTAAGGTAAAGAGTCAGGAAAAATTCAAGAAGTAAGGGAGTTGGGGGTGGGTATGTCCAAGGCAGTGAAACAGGGATTGTTTGGGCATTCCTGAGGCTTTAGGACCTTCAAATACCAGCCCACCTTCCCTCAGGATGCATATGCAAGGAAGTCCTGAGATGGTACTATAACTCAGGTTACAAAATTAAGATCTAACCTTCTATAGTACTCATGGACATTATCTTTAAACTAATTCCATAGTTTAATTAGAGGAGTTTTGCAGGCTTTTGCTGATATATAGAGCTCTATGTGTTATATGTTTTTATTCTTAGAAAGCATATAATGACAGCTACATACATAGGATTAGCCATTCTGAGCAATCTCCCAAAAGGAACTCATTTCATTCACCAAATACTCATTAAAATTCTAGAATAGAAACATGGGTAAATATGTAACGTATTATTTATTGATATTATATTACATGAATGAATTTATTTGTATTTCTAGGCTTTAAGGTTGTCTTTGGTACCTTCATCCACGACTACTGCCCTGATCTCATTTCCAGATGCCTACTTCACCTGAATGACCCTCAGATCCCAAATTAAATTACTCAAGCTCCTTCCACCCTCATTCCTCCTGTATCTCAGAGGATGTTATCCAAGTGTCCATTGAGGCATTGAGGGTCATATATGACTCCATCCTCACACCCCACAGCCTAACAATTGTTTTAGTTCTCTTTGTCCAACCCATCTTCCTCCTCTACATCCCCCTACTACCCAATTCATACATATGTTAATTTAGTGAGTATTTTTGGAGCATACATCATATGCCATCAGTGTTACAGGCTTTGGAACAAAGTCTCAGTGAACCAAACAGTCAGTGAACAAAACCAATAAAGATTCTGCCTTTGTGGAGTTTACATTCAACTGGAGAGAGAAAACAGATAAGCAAATATACATTGTTAGAAAGTAACTGGTACTTAGAAGAAAAAAGAAAGCAGGAAGAGGGATACGATGTTTCAGGTGAGGTTGAAAGGCTTCAATGAGAAAGTGACTTTTGAATAAAGACTTGAGAAGGAAATGAGGGAGCTTGCCCTGTGGATATCTGGAGGATACTCTGGGGTAGCATGACAGAGAGACCAGTGTGGCTGCAGGAGAGTAAGGGAGAGAGGAGTAGAAGGGATGGAAAGTGAGAGAGTTAATTAAGACAATATCCTGCAGGTCACAGCAAGGCATTGGGGCTTTGTTCCAGATGGGGAACCATGAGAAAGTTTTGAGTGACAGAATATGACTTACTATTTTAGAATAAAAGGATCACTTCAGTTGCTGCCTGGAAAACAGACTGAAGTGGGAAAAGAATAGAAAGAGTAAGAGAAGTAAAGCTATTCGAGTCATCTATAGGGAGCTAGCTGTTGGTGGTCTGCACCAGGGTGGGAGCATTGGAAATTATGAGAAGTGATCAGATTCTAGAGCCAACAAAAAGTGATGATTAACCAGATGTGGGGTGTGAGAGAGAAGTCAAAATGACTTAAGCACCTGGAAGGATGGGATTGTCATTAGTGGATATGGGCAAAACTGCAAGAGAAACAGGTGTGTGTGTGTGTGTGTGTGTGTGTGTGTGTGTGTGTGTGTGTGTGTGTGTGTGTTAGCAGTAGTGGGTGGTTTTCAGGAGCTTAGTTTTAGACATGTTAAGCTTGAAATACCTAGTAATTATCCAAATGGAGGTATCCAGCAAGCTGTTGGATATATGAATCTTGAGTTCTGGGAAAAGTTTCAGCTGGGGCTTTAAATTTGGAAGTCAATTAAATACAGATGGCATTTAAAGCCATGAAACTGGGGCACCTGGGTGGCTCAGTTGGTTAGGCGTCTGACTTCAGATCAGGTCATGATCTCACGGTTTGTGGGTTTGAGCCCCATGTTGGGCTCTGTACTGACAGCCAGCTCAGAGCCTGGAGCCGGTCTTCAGATTCTGTTTCCCTCTCTCTCTCTCTGACCCTCCCCTGCTCATGCTGTCTCTATCTCTCTCTCAAGAAAAAAAAAAGCCATGAAACTAAATGAAGTCATTTAGTCATCTCAGTGAGTGTTGGTGGAAAAGAGGAGACCCAACTAAGACCGGGGGCTCTTGAACAATTAGAAGTAAAATAAAGGAGAACCAGGAAAGGAGATTCAGAAGAAGCAGCCAAAAGGATAGGAAGAAAGCCAAGCAAGTGGTGTCCTGGGAACACTGTCAACTAGAACAAACATTGATAGGTCAAATAAGATCCAGTCAGAAAAACCAACGTAGGATTTAGTAGCATGGAAGGCTTTGGTGACCTTGAGAACAGCCTCAATTTGAGTGCTGGGCTCAAACCTGATGGGACAGGTTCAAGAGGGAACAGGAGGAGAGAAATGGGAAACAACGAGTGCAGGCATATCTTCCACTGTTTTCTTGTAAAGGGACAGAGGAAAAGGAGTAGAAGCTGGAGAGGGAGTTGAGATCAAGAGAAATTCTTTTAAGATGAGACAAATACCACATATTTATTTGTATGTTGATGGGAACAAACCAATGGAAACAAACAAACAAAAATGATGTAGGACAGAGAGGAAAGAAGTGCTGGAGCCTATGTTCTTGAATATAAGAGATGGTTCAGATCTAGCTGGTCCCACCATTCACAGTAACAGGGGGAAGGCCCAGCATGTGTGTGCAGTTGGTGGTGGATGGGAGGTGGTAGATAGCTTGTGGAAGTGCTCTTGTGATTGCATAAGTTTTCTCAAAGAATAGGAAGCAAGGTCATCAACTGAGAGCGGAAATAATATTGCTATAAACAATTTAGTTTCTGCCTTATGAAACACATTTCTATTGCTTTCTGTTGGGGATATATCTGGAGGTAGAAATGTTGGATTAGGGGTGCCTGGGTAATTCATCCGACTCTTGATTTTGGCTCAGGTCATAATCTCATGGTCCTGATTTGGAGCCCCACATTGGGCTCCTGGCTTGGCATGGAGCCTGCTTGATTCTCTCTCCCTTTCCCTCTGCCTCTCTCTCTCTGTCTTTCTCTCTCTCAATAAACAAATAAAATAAAATAAAATAAAATAAAATAAAATAAAATAAAATAAAATAAAATAAAATAAAATGAAGAAATGTTGGGTTATGTAGAATGCAAATGGAACCAAATAGAATTTCTAGGATTGGGGCACCTGGGTGGCTCAGTGGGTTGAGTGTCCGACTTTGGTTTAGGTCATGATCTCATGGTTCATGGGTTTGAGCCCCACATTGGGCTCTGTGCTGACAGCTCAGAGCCTGGAGCCTGCTTCAGATTCTGTGTCTCCTTCTCTCTCTGCCCCTCTTCTGCTCACACTCTCTTTCTGTCTTTAAAAAGAAATAAAAATGTTAAAAATTTTTTGGAAAAAAGAGAATTTTTAGGATTAATTTCTGATTTTCAATGTAGAAAATACAAAATTGTTTAAAGAAGCAAGTAACAATAAAGCCCATAACCACCTCTCCTGGAAATAAGTACTATTAAAATTTTAATATGTTTTATTTCAATACATTAATTTTTCAATGTGATTAATATTCGGAGGAAAGTAGAAGTCAATTTTATGTACTGTTTGATTGCAACTATAAAAATATGCTTAGAGGAAAAAGGACCAGAAAGAAATTTAGTAACATGCTAACAGGTTATGTTACTAAAAATAAATATGATTTATTTTCTCTATTTCAAAACATTCCTGCAACCTGCTATTTTTTAATGAGATAAATTAACATAAAAATGTTGAAAGAAGCTACTTGTTTTAGCATTCCTCAAAGAAAACTTCTAGAATTACCATACAGCTGTACTGACCTAGTATTTCCTGTAGCAATCCTACCTCTTTCCATTCATGTGACATTGGACATCACCTGATGGGATTGGGTTTACATGGAAAGCACTCTTGAAATAACAGAAGGTACTTACTTTCTCCCTGATATTCTACACAATATTTAGGAAATACTGCCACCAAGTGGAAGTTTGGAATTTAGTTTTGGTTCCTGTTTTAATCCTATATGGAAAGTTAGAATACACCAGATAAAAGGCGTGTGCTGGTGGATATGAGGAAACTTTGGGTGGTTGAATTGAATCAGGAGGGTTAGACAGTTACTCATGTATACATGAGCCAAGAAGGAAAGATGAAATCCCAAATAGGAAGGAAACTAAAATGGAAATTTCAGAATCTAATTTAGAATCTAATTTTAGAATCTATCCTAAGGAATTAATCATGGATGTACAAAAGTATAACAATGTTGTAAATATTTAATGGTGGTGTTTAAATGCTTATTTGTTTTATAACAAAAAGCCAAAAATGTAAATGTCAAATGATTGAGGATTAATTGAATAAATAATGATATATCTTTACAATGAACAGTTCCACATATATTCACCATAAGCATCCTTTGTTGTAGCTGTTTTTGCTGCAAGCATTTTTGCTGTGAACATTTTTGCCACAGAGCTAATTGGCCATAAGGCAAGTTTAACATAAAAGGTAAAATCACAAAAAATAAAAGAGCTTTTACTGCACTGTGAAGGCTTTCCATGCTGTTATTTGCTTTTGGCATATTGTTATGTGTTTGTTGACAGACTTTCCAAAGTTCTATGGGAAATGTAGAAGAAACACTAATGCTATAGTGCCTTTGAAACTGAGGCTTGTAATCATTGTAATTGATATGTTGTCATTTTCTGGTATTGTAGTGTGTGCTCTGGCTTTACATTCTTAACGCACACTTCCAGTAAGTTTTACCCCACAGTATTTTCTATCAAGCCAATAAACATACTTGTTAACATCTGCTATCTTAAGACCACCATGTCTACTTATCACTTTATTATTTTTTTATTAAAAACTTTTAAAATGATTATTTACTTTACAGAGACACAGAGAGACAGAGTGCAAGCAGGAGTGGGGCAGAGAAACAGGGAGACACAGAATCCTAAGCAGGCTCCAGACTCTGAGCTGTCAGCACAGAGCCCAGTGTGGGGCTCAAACTCACGAACTGTGAGATCATGACCTGAGCTGAAGTTGGAAACTTAACTGACTTAGACACCCAGGTGTCCCACTTTATTATTTTTAATGTTTATTTATTTTTGACAGAATGAGAGTCAGTGGGCATGCACACCAGCTTGGAGAAGAGCAGAATAAGAGGCGGACAGAGGATCTGAAGTAGGCTCTGCACTGACAGCAGACAGCCTGATGCTGGGCTTAAACACAAATCATGAGATCATGACCTGAGCCAGTCAATCACTTAATTGACTGGACCATCCAGGCATGCCTACTCATCACTTTATATACTGTTATTAGGGCTGGCTAATATTTACATAGAATATTAATTATGGGGCTAGTTACTATTTATATAATATACAAATGGGAACTTTGCTAATGGAGAAATGAAACTGAACTGACAACTAGTTTTAAACCATTAACCCTGTCAAAGGCAGATCCACCAATGAAGAAATGATACCAAATTGTCAACCAGTTATTTTACCTTTTATGGCAAAATTGCCTTATGGCCAATAGTTATATAGCAAAAATGTGGCAAAATGCTTGCAGCAAAGATGTCTACTGCACAGATGCTTACCGAAGTAATACCAGACACAATTAACTACACTTTGACCATTAAAGTGATATTAAAAATATGTAGGGATGATGTTTGCAATACATTTTTTCATGACAAAGGCAAATCACAAAGTAGCACATATCACACACAACTAAAAGACCATAACAGTATACACTAATATGTTAATAGTAACAATAGTAATTAACATATATTCAGGGCTTACTCTGCACCAGGTAGATTAAAACAGCTATCCTAGACTCACCTAGTACTGTCTTTTCTAATTTAGTCCTTCTAATGCTTCCTTTTGCTTCCATTTCTAGCCTTTTTTTGGGCGCTGGACCTCTTTGGCAGTCTGGTAAGCATATGGAATCCAGAAGGGTGTTTTTAAATACATAAAGTAAAACACAATGCGTTAACCAGGAAACAAATTACATTGAAACATTCAGAAGCCGAATTTGTGATATAATAATATGTGTATATATATATATATAAATAATATAGGTATATCATATTTATGTATTTCTNGTGCCCTTCATTAATGCATTAAATAAGATATAGTAGAGGTATAATAAAGATTTCTCATGATATTAATGATATTTCATGATAATTGCAACAACTGTGATATGACAAAAATATTTATGATTTCTATTGATGACAAAGTCACTGTGTTTTGGTGGCTAATTTATAACTGAAGTAGTATTAAACTGCAGCTACTGTTCGGTGACAATAAATATGTGTGTTTTTTTCCTGTCCATGGGCCATACGTTAAGAACCATTCCCCTCCAGTCAATTATTCAGCCAGCTGTCAAATCACATCATTCTCTTCTAAAACCCCTTCAGTGGCTTTCCATCTCACTTAAATCCATACCCCACGAAGATCTGGCCTATAGTCTCCTTTCTGATCTCATTTTCTACCATTTTCTACGAGCCCCTTCTTGCTCCTTGCCTACCAGCCACACTGCCTCCTGTGCACTTCTTTGATCACAGGCCAACCACAGTCCTAGCCTTTCCTCTTGCCATTGTCTCTGTCAGAAACTTCCTCCCCTGGATATTGGCAGGACTTGCTCTCTTATATCAAGGGTCAAGATTTTCCCTAAAGGGTCGAATAGTAAACATTTTAGGCTTTGTGGGCCATATCATCTCTGTTGCAACCATTCAACCTACGGTGATAGTGCAACAGTGATCACAGATGATGCATAAATGAATCGGTGTGGATATGTTCCAACAAATATTTTTGAGCGCTGGAATTTGAATTCTGTATAATTTTCACATGTCATGAAATATTCCTCTTCCTTCAAAAAATTTTAAGCTATTTATAAATGTAAGAACCATTTTTAGCTCTTTTTTTTTTTAAATATTTTTAATTATTTCTGAGAGAGAGAGACAGTGTGAACAGGGGAGGGTCAGAGAGAGAGGGAGACACAGAATCTGAAACAGGCTCCAGGCTTTGAGCTAGCTGTCAGCAGATAGCCCAACGCGGGGCTCGAACCCACCAACCGTGAGATCATGACCTGAGCCGAAGTTGGAGGCTTAACCGACTGAGCCACCCAGGTGCCCCCATTCTTAGCTCTTGATGCTTTGCATCACTTAAGTCTCTGTTTAAATGTCATTGTTTGGAGAGGTCTTCTTTGGCCACTCTATCTCAAACTGCCTTTCCCTTTTTTCTTTTTTCTCCTTTTTTAAAATTTATTTTTTAAAAGTTTTTAAAAAATGTTTTATTGATTTCTGAGAGAGAGAGAGACAGTGTGAGCAGGGGAGGGTCAGAGAGAGAGGGAGATACAGAATCTGAAACAGGCTCCAGGCTGTGAGCTGGCTGTCAGCACAGAGCCCAACGCGGGGCTTGAACCCAGGAACTGTGAGATCATGACCTGAGCCGGTCAGAAGCTTAACCGACTGAGCCACTCAGATACCCCATCTCTCTTTTCTTGTTTAACCTTTTTTCTTCTTAATTTTTCTTCATCAAACTTCTATATCTATCTATATCTATATCTATATCTATATCTATATCTATATCTATATCTATATCTATATCTATATCTAGGCTTCCTGCCCAGCATGGAGTGCAATGTGAGACTCACAACCCTGAGATCAAGATCTGAACTGAGAGGCGCCTGGGTGGCTCAGTCGGTTGAGCATCAGACTCTTGATTTTGGCTCAGGTCATGATCTCATGGTTTGTGAGTTTGAGCCCTGCATCAGGCTCTCTGCTCACAGTGCAGAGCCTGCTTGAGATTCTCTCTCCCCCACTCTCTGCCCCTCCCCAACTTGTGCATGTATACTTTCTAAATAAATAAATAAACTTAAAAAAAAATCTGAGCTGAGATCAAGAGTCAGATGCTTAAACAAATGCACCACCCAGGCACCCGCCCCAACATATATTTTATTTGCTTATTTTCTATCTTCCTTATGGAATGTAAGTACCGTAAAGCAAGGCCTTAATCTTTTTCTTCACTGCTGTACCCCTACCAGGATGACAGTGCCTGAAACAAAGTAAATACCTGAATATTTGTTGTATAAATAATTTACTGCTAATGGGTTATTATGATTTGTAATAAGAAATATATATTTGGTCTTCATTCCTATTTCTGGCACAAAGCTTTTAAAATTCTTGGAATTTATTAATTAATAAGAGCGACAGAGAAACTCAAAGCAAACTACATATTTAATGCAATCTCTATCAAAATACCATCAGCATTTTTCACAGAACTGGAACAAACAAACCTAAAATTTTATGAAAACCAAAAGACCCCAAATAGCTGAAGCAACCTTGAAAAAGAAAAGCAAAGCTAAAGGCATCACAATTCCAAACTTCATGTTATATTACAAAGCTGCAGTGATTGGAACAGTCTGGTACTGGCACAAAAATAGACATACAAATCAATGGAACAGAATAGAAAACCTGGAAATAGAAAACAGAATAGAAAACCACAACTATATGGCCAATTAATTTTTGACAAAGCAGGAAAGAATATCCAATGGGAAAAAAATCTCTTCAGCAAATGGTATTGGGAAACCTGAACAGCAACATGCAGCAGAATGAAACTGGACCACTTTCTTACACCTTACACACACGCAAAAAAAACCCCTCAAAATGAATTAAAGACCTATATATGAGACTTGAAACCATAACAGTCCTAGAGAGGAACAAAAATAGTAACTTCTTTGACATTAGCCGTAGCAACTTCTTTCTAGATACATCTCTGGAGGCAAGGGAAACAAAGGCAAAACTCAACTTCTGGACTTCATCAAAATGCTTCTGCAGAGCAAAGGAAACAATCAACAAAACTAAAAGGCAATCTATGGAATGGGAGAAGATATTTGCAAATGATGCATCAGATAAAGGGTTAGTATCTAAAATATATAAAGAACTTATAAAACTCAAAAATGAATAATCCAATTAAAAATGGCAGAACAGGGGTGCCTGCGTGGCTCAGTCAGTTAAGCATCCAACTTTGGCTCAGGTTATGATTTTACAGTTTGTGGGTTCCAGCCCCATGTCAGACTCTGTGCTGACAGCTCAGAGCCTGGATCCTGCTTTGGATTCTGTGTCTCCCTCTCTCTCTGTCCCTCCCCTGTTCCCACTCTGCCTCTCTCAAAAATAAATAAACATTAAAATTTTTTTAAATGGGCAGAAGACATGAATAGACATTTTTCCAAAGAAGACATATGGATGGCCAACAGACACATGAAAGATGTTCAACATCATGGATCATCAGGGAAATGCAAATCAAAACCACAATGAGATAGTACCTTACTCCTGTCCAAATGCCTAAAACTAACAATAAAATGTAAGGATGTGGAGAAAGGGGAACCAGCCTGCACTGTTGGGAATGCAAACTGGTGCAGCCACTAAGGAAAAGAATATGGAGTTTTCTCAAAAAGTTAAAAACAGAACTACCCTACAACCCATCAGTTGCGCTACTGGGTATTTACCCAAAGAATGCAAAAATACTAATTCAAAGGAATACATGTGCCATAATGTTTGTAGCAGCATTATCTACAATAACCAAATTATGGAAACAGCCCAAGCATCAATCAACTGATGAGTGGATAAAGAAGATGTGGTAATGTGTATATACATAGATATAGATATAATGGAATATATATAATGGAATATTAGTCATAAAAAGAATGAAATCTTGCCATTTGCAACAATGTGGATGGAGCTAGAGAGTATTATGCTAAAAAAAGTAAGTCAGAGAAAGACAAATACTATATGATTTCACTCATGTGGAATTTAAGAAACAGAGCAAATGAGCAAAGGGAGAAAAAAAAGAGAGAGGGAGGCAAACGAAGAAATAAACTCTTAAAAATAGAGAACAAACTGATGGTTATCAGAGGGGAGGTGGGTGGAGGGGGATGGGTGAACTAGATGATGGGTATTAACGAGTGCACTTATCGTGATGAGCGCCGGGTATGGTATGTAATTGTTGAATCACTATATTGTACACCTGAAACTAATATTATACTGTATTTAAATAATGTTATACTGGTATTTAAATTTTAAAAATGGTAAGACATGTTGATAAACGAAAAAAATGACAGAGGTGTCTTTTGCAATGTTAATGAAGTAACGTTTGGACATAATCCAAGGATGGAGGCAGATTGTCAGGGGCCCCAGTCACGTGATTAGAGGGTGGGACCTTTCAGTTCCTAACCCCCTGACTTCTGGGCTGGAGTTTGAAATTAGCGCTAACGGCCAGTGAAACCTTGATAAAGCCCAGGACAGAGTTTGGAGAACTTCTGGTGTGGTGAAATGCAGAGATTGGGAAGAGTGGTGGTACTCAGAGAGGGCATGGAATCTCGGCACCCTTTCCCTATACCTTGCCCTATGCATCTCTTCCGTCTGGCTGTCCCTGAGTTATAATCCCTTTATAATAAACTGGTAATCTAGTGAGCAAGCTGCTTTTCTGAGCCCTGTGAATGGCTCTAGCAAATTAATACCCCCCAAGGAAGGGGTTATGGGAAACTCTGATTTATATCAATTCAGTCAGAAGCACAGGTGACAACCTGGAGTTGTAATTAGCATCTGAAGTGGGTTGGGAGGCACAGTTTTGTAGCACCGAGCCCTTAATCTGTGGGATCTGCCGCTATCTCGAGTAGATAGTGTCAAAACTGAGTTGAATCGTAGGACAGGAAGACAGTGTCAGAGAATTGCCTGATGGTGTGGGAAAAAGTCTCCATACACATCAGAATTGGATGCATAACACTTAGCTGGTCATTTCTTTATGAATTTACTTATTAGAATTAGAATTTCTCTTTAACTATGGTAGCTAGAACTGAAAATTATTCCCCAGATCAATGCAGAGTAAAATAAAACTAGGCTCCCATTAATAGTTTTTACAAACTTATGCGTTCACCAATCAGAGTTCTCTAAAACTATACTTGTGGCTGATTTTTTTTGAACCTGTATCTAATTCTCTTTATTTATATTGTTGGTTTGGTGCTGTGCTTTAGTCTGTTTAAATTATTTTGCATTTGATTCTGTTATTTTCCACATCAGCTATCCTGGCTATCTACACATTTGACAACATTTAATGTCTTCCTCCAAACCTTTCAGAGTAAGGCAGAGAGGAGGACTGACTCCGCATGATTCCTCCAGGTAGCTGGAGCACCATTAACCCACACATGGGATATACCCTGTAGGTGATCCTTTTGGCCAAGATAACAGGCAAGTCTGCCACACAAGAACTGAATTGCAGGAAAGGGGAACTTCAGATAATTCATTTGAAAATCAACAGCTAAGATACTCAAAGCATTTTTTTTTTTTTTTTTTTTTTTTAGGAGAGAGTGTGAGCAGGGGAGAAGGGCAGAGGGAGAAAATCTTAAGCAGGCTCGATGCTCAGTGCGGAGCCCAACACGGGGCTCAGTCCCATGACCCTGAGATCATAACCTGAGTCAAAATCAAGAGTTGGACCCTCAACTGGGTGGACCACCCACATGCCCCTCAAAGCATATAGTTAAAGAGGGAAATGCCTAAGATTGGATTGTCTTAAGAGAGGATACGTCATTCTTAAGGGTATAGGATCAGCTGTGCAGAAACAAAGGAAAATTCCTGAGGTAAATATTGGTCCTACTCATCCAGCCTTATGTCAAGCCTCTTGATAGAGTAGCTCTGTTGAGGGTGGCTCAGTTGGTTAAGCATCTGAGTTCGGCTCAAGTCATGATCTCACGGTTTGTGGTTTTGAGCCCTGCATCAGGCCCTCTGCTGACAACTCAGAGCCTGGAGCCTGCTTCAGATTCTGTGTCTCCTTCTCTCCACCTCTCCCCTACCTGAACTCTCTCTCTGTCTCTCTCTCAAAAATAAATAAACATTAAAAATTAAAAAAAAATAATAGCTCTGTTGAGAGCTAGATGATATTTGAATGATATTTCATCTAAATGTTAGATGATATTTGAATCATCTAACAAACTCCCTTTTTTCTATTTTATTCAAGACAGACTCCTGCAGATACTTTCTGAAGATTCAGCTGTTCATGTAATGAACCCACAGGGAGAAAACAGGTTGGTCAGATTGAACCCACTGTCTGGACCACCAGCCTATTACATTTCTCACTGAAAATTAATAAAATGGTGTCTGTTTCAACAAAATATATGGCCACTGATGTTCCAACAAAGGATATGTTCATCAATAAATTATATAAACTGTTATATTCATATAGTGGAGCCGCACTTAGCAGTGAAAAACATGACGAACTATTGAGATATGCAACAGTATGAATTTCAAAACATAATGTATATAAGAAGACAAATACAAAAGAAAACACATTATATAATCCCATTCATGTAGGTTCAAGAATAGGTTAAACTAACCTATCTTCTCCCATTCAGTAGGTTGTCTTTTTGCTTTGTTGATTATTTCTTTTGTTGTGCATAAGCTTTTATGAGCTTAAGTTCCAATAGTTTCATTTTGCTTTGGTTTCTCTTGCCTCAGGAGATCTATCTAGAAAAATGTTGCTATAGCTCATGTCAAAGAATTTACTGTCTGTGTCCTCTTCAAGGGATTTTATGGCTTCAGATCTCACATTTCAGTCTTTAACCTATTTTTAATGTATCTTCATGTATGGTGCGAGAAAGGAGTTCAGTTTCATTCTTCTGCATGTAGCACTTGTTGAAGAGAATGTCTCTTTCCCATTGCATATTCTTGCCTCCTTTGTCATAGATTAACTGATCATATAATCTTGAGTTTATTTCTGGGCTCTATTAATATAAAATTTTTTATTTTATTTATTTAAAAATTTTTAAATGTTTAGTTATTTTTGAGAGAGAGAGACAGAGAGACAGAGCATGAGCAGAGGAGGGGCAGAGAGAGAGAGAGACACAGAATCTGAAGCAGGCTCAGAGCATGACACCGGCTGAAACACAAACCTCAAGATCATGACTGACTGAGCCACCCAGGTGCCCCCTTGTGGTTGATTTTTAGTTTCATAGTGTGGTCAGAAAAGATGGATAGTCTGATTTCAATCTTTTAGAATTTGTTGAGACTTGTTTTGTGGCTTAATATGTGATCTATTCTGGAGAATGTTCCATGCGCACTTGAAAAGAATGTGTATTCTGCTGTTTTAGAATGGAATATTCTGAATATATCTGTTGATCCATCTAGTTCAATGTGTTATTCAAAGCCACTGTTCCTTGGTGATTATCTGTTTAGACGATTTGTCCGTCAATATAAGAGGGGTGTTAATATTCCCTACTGTTATTGTATTACTATTGATTACTTCTTTACATTTGTGATAAGGTGCTTTATATATTTGGGTGCTCTCATGTTGGGTGCATAAAATATTTACAATTGTCATATCTTCTTGTTGAATTGTTCCCTTATAATTATGTAGTGTCATGCTTTGTCTTTTGTTGCACTCTTTGTTTTAAAGTTGATTTTGTCTGATATAAATGTTGCTACTCTGTCTTTCTTTTCATTTCCATTTGCATTATAAATGTTTTTCCATCTCTTAATTTTCAGTCTGTATGTGTCTGTAGATCTGAAATCGGTCTCTTGTAGGCAGCATATAGATGAGTCTTACTGTTTTTGAATATTCCATCACCCTATATCTTTTGTTACTTGTTTTATGGTTGTTTTTGTAATTCTTCTCTGTTCCTTTCTTCTCTTGCTCTCTTCTCTCTTGGTTTGCTGGCTTTCTTTATTCATACAGTTGAATACCTTTACTTTATTTTTTTTGTATACCTATATTGGTTTTTTGATTTGTGGCTACTATTAGATTTATCTATAACATCTTGTGTATATAAAAGTCTATGTTAGGTTGATGGTTGTTTAAGACTGAATCTGTTCTAAAAGCACTAGATTTTTATTTCTCTTCCCCTTGAGTTTTAGGCATATAGTGCCATACTTTACATCATTTTATTTTGTGAATCCCTTGACTGATTTTTAAGATTTTATTTTTTATAATCTTGGGCTCCAGATTTTGTAATGTGGGGCTCCAACTCACACCCTAAGATCAAGAGTCATACACTCTAACAACTGAGCCAGCCAGATACCCCTCCCTTGACAAATTTTTAGATAAATTTACTGCTTTTGTGCTTCCTGCTCTCTTATTCTTGCTTATGGTCTTTCCTTTCCACTCAAAGAATCCCCTTTAACATTTCTTGTAAAACTGATTTAGTGGGAAACTTTCGTTTATTGGAAAACTTTTTATCTCTTTCTTTATTCTGAATGATAGCCTTGCTAGATAGAGTATTCTTGGCTGCAGGTTTTTTTATTTCAGCTCTTAGAACATATGCCACTCCCATCTTGCCTGCAAAGTTTCTACTAAAAAATCTGCTGATAGCCTTATGGAATTTCTCTTGTAAGTAACTGTTTTCTTTTCTTTGCTGCTTTTAAAATTCCCTGTTTATGGGGCACGTGGGTGGCTCAGTCAGATAAGCATCTGACTCTTGGTTTCAGCTCAGGTCATGATCTCATGGTTTCATGAGTTTGAGGTCCACATTGGACTCTGTGCTGACAGTGTGTAGCCTGCTTGGGATACTCTCTCCCTCTCTCTCTGCCCCTCTCCTGCTCATGCTGTCTCTGTGTCTCTCAAAATAAGTAAACTTTAAAAATTAAAAAAAATTCTCTGTTTATCACTACTATGTGTCTTAGTGTGGACCTTCTTTGATGATTATTTTGGGAGCTCCTGTGCCTCCTGGCACTAGATTTGTTTCCTTCCCCAGTTTAGGAAAGTTTTCAGCTGTATTTTTTTTCTTCATATATATTTTCTGCCCCCTTTTCTTTTTCTTCTCCTTATGGTATTCCTATAATGAGAATGTTGTACTTGGTGGTGTTGCTGAGTTCCTTTAATCTATTCTCATTCTTTATTAATCTTTTTTCTCTCTCCTTGATTCAGCTTGATTGCTTTCTGTTATTCTGTCATCCAGGTTGTTGATCTATTTTTCTGCTTCTTCTAGTCTACTGTTTATTCTCTCTAGTGTATTTTTAATTTCAATTATTGAGTTCTTCATCTTTGTCTTTTTTTTTTTTTTAAATATTTTCTATCTCTTTGCTGAGGATCTCACTGAGGTCCTCCACTCTTTTCTCAAGTCCAGTGAGTAACTTTATGAACATTACTTTAAATTCTCTATCAGGCATATTACTTATCTCTGTTTCATTTAGCTCTCTTGCTGTGATTTGTCCTTTTGTTTCATTTGAGACATTGTGTTCTGTCTCCTCATTTTGTCTAACTCTCTGCATCTGTTTCTATGTGTTAGGAAAGTCAGCTATGTCTCCTGCCTTTGTGGGTAGTGGCCTTATGAAGAGGAGGCCCTGTGGTGCCCTGCAGTGCAATGTCCTCTCTTCACCATAACCTGGTGCTTCAGGGGTGTCTCCTGTGTGTGTTGCATGTACGCTTCTGTGGCACATTTGCCTTCAGTTTAGTCATCTGCAGTGGCTCTCTGCCTCTTGTGGGCAGGGTTTGATTCCTGTGTTAAGGGGCAAGTCTGGGGCCATCTTGAGTTTGAGTTGGGTCAGACCACACATTTGCCAGAGCCGTGGTCACACTGAACTGTAGGGCGCTCTCCCTGTGTTACTTCCTGGCAGGCTTTTGTTGGGGGGGGGAGGGGAGCCTGCACTCAGACCAGAGGTCACTGCTGGGGCCATAGTCAAACTGGTATGTGTGATTATCTTCCCTCTTCCCAAGGCATGAGTCGTTTTGGACCCATTTGTGCTGGCCCTTGTTGGGGCTGGTTACACAATGTCATGATTGTGGTTCTGCTTTGGATGTACAGCTGTTGAGTTCTCATTCGTGGGGGTAGGTCTGCAGGAGAATGCAGGGGCAGGGCAGGTGGTGTTAGCAAGGTCTGCTATGGAAGGAGATCCGACACTGATTTGGAGAGCTGCTATTGCCAGGTTGGAGAAGGAAAGTCTGCAGAGATAGTGGGGGAAGGGCACGCTGCTAGCAAGCTAGGCGGAGACTGTTGGCATGGTCCCCGCAGGTATCCATGTATCTATGCTGGGGGATGAGGGAGGGAAACAGTACCAGCCCATTCTTTTGTTCTTGGAGAAGTCTCCCCAAATTCTCTGTCCCTTCAGTACATGCTCTGAGATTAGTAAACAAATCTCCCTCCTGCGTGTTTTCCAAACTGCTGCTTCTACACTGTATCTGAGAGAGACTGTTGGTTGTGCTGTCTTTATAAGAGTAAGGATTCTGTTTCCTATTGGCCTCTGGCTCTCCCAGAGCCTAGCCCACCGATTTTTAAAGTTCCAGGTGCTAAGCCACACTGATTATAAGAACTTGCAAAGTGAAGCCCTTCTAGTTTTCAAAGCCAAATCTTATAGGGATTCATCTTCCCAGTGTGGGTCTCCCATGCCTGAGGTGATGGTGTGGGCTCTGCTCCTCTCCCTCCTCCACATCCCTCCCACAACAGTCTTGTGGATCAGCTTGGTTCCCAACCATGTCTCTACCCTTCCGACTGTTTTCAATGTGGCCTCTCCTCTACATGTAGTTGTGGAGAGTCTGTTCTGCCGGTCTTTGGGTCATTTTCTGCGTTATTCACACTGATGTGTTTTCTTGTTGTATCTGTGGATGAGGTGAGTATAGGGTCATCGTACTGTGCCATCTTCCCCATAAGTCTTTGGAAAACAGTATTAAAAATGAAACATCTACATGTCATTCAAAAATTAACTAGGAGATTTTATGCCTAACCACAAAATAGTATGATTTATGTGGAGAGAAATGTTTGGGTTTCTTAAAAAAAGAAGTTAAATATATAAGGCTAGAATAGATCTTTACCTACAACATAATTTATAAGGCATAGGATGTCTCAAGATAGAATATATATAGATGAAGAGTCCATTTTGAATTTGTCCTGCATTGATCTGACATAACCAGTGGTGAGTTATTTGCTTTCACTGTTATAGTTCTCTAACATTCTTTTCTGAATGCATCCAGATGGAAATGTCTCCCTTCCAGTTCTCTGTTATTTGCAAGTCTAGCCACCACTCATCTGTTCTCTGTATATGACCTTGGGGTTTTTGTTTTTAGATTTCATGTATAAGAAAGATCACATGGTATTTGTGTTTCTCTGATTTATTTCACTTAGCATAATGCCCCCAAGGTCCATCTATGTTGTTGCAAATAGCAAGATTTCATCCTTTTTATGGCTAAATAATGTGTGTGTGTGTGTGTGTGTGTATTACAATTTACCTATTCATCCAACAGTAAACACTGAGGTTGTTTCAATATCTTGGCTATTGTAAATAATGCTGCAATGAACATGGGGGTGCATAAATCTTTTCAAGTTAGTGTTTTCATTTTCTTCAGATAAATATCCAGAAGTGAATTGTTGGATCATATGGTCATTCTATATTTTGTTCATACTTTACCTTGACCAGCTTTAATAATTTCTTACCTGAAGACTGGCTTTGAAACATCATGCACTGTAAGATCACATTACTTTTATGAAACCGAAACAAGGTAGAGCTTTGGCCATTGGCCTGCAGACAATTAGTTCTGTGGCACAACTATTTTTTTATGTTTACGTATTTATTTCGAGAGAGAGCCACGTGTGAGCAGGGGAGGGGCAGAGAAAGAGAGAGAGAGAGATAATCCCTAGTAGGCTCCACACTGTCAGAGCCCAACATGGAGCTCAATCTCACAAACCTGAGCTGAAATCAAGAGTCACCTGTTTAACCAACTGAGCCACCCAAGTGCCCTTAAGATTTTATTTTTAGGTAATCTCTCCACCCAATATGGGGCTCAATTAAGAGATTAAGAGTCACATGTTTTACCCACCAAACCCATCAGGTGCCCTGAGGCTACTTTAAAACTGTGAGAATAGAAGTTAAATTTTAGAGAACTGATAACAATACAGATAATTCATGGTCATAGCAATGCAGATGAGCTTTTTCAGACAGAGAATATAAATCTGTCAAATTTTCACTTGAACCAGTTTTAACATCTTACTGGTTCCTTCATTAATGATTTGAATAAAATCTTGGCATAACTTTATATTTTATATTTGCGTGGAAGTAGTGCTTTTTAACTTTTCTTGTCTTTTTCTTTTTAAGATTTATTTATTTTGGCAGGTGAGGGAGGGGGGCAGAAGCTCTGAAGCAGGCTCTGTGCTGATATCAGCAAGCCTGATACACGGCTCAAACTCATGAACCATGAGATCGTGACCTGAGCCAAAGTTGGATACTCAACTGACTGAGCCACCCAGGCACCTCTTAACTTTTCAAAAAGTATAGTTTAATAGAAAGAATGTGATAAATCCTATAATGGAGGCACAAGGATTTGTGGGATCATACGGTGGGATCGATTTATTTGATATCACTGGGGAGGGAAGATTTTACCCAGGAGGTGATTTTTAAGCTGGGGTTTGAAAAGTTGAATTGAGGTGCAAAAGTGGTGGTGGGGGAAGAGGAGTGAGCAAAGAAAAAAATGACAGGCAAAAGCAACTGTAGATATGGTGGATCTGTGTCTGGCCCCTACTGCTTAAGAGGTATGAGGCTTAGAACTCCCGCTGACTGACTCCTCAACCACTTTTCATAGATGGTGAGATCTTGGGTTAGGCCTCCTGATGCTGTTATAGGGCTATGGAAGTCATCATTAGCTCCAAGATCAAAGGTCCAGGTTATCCCAGGTGACCCCCTTAGGTTATCCCAACACAAAGGCTGTGTAGACTTATTCAGAGTATAAAACCTATTGAAATTTTAAAACAAGTTTAGACGTGGCATTTGCATTCATATTTGAAATTCTATATATAAGTGTATGCAAATGATTATATTTTAAAAATAGTAAAATAGACTCAATCACTTATATTCTCATTTAAGATCTAATTCTGCAATAGGAAAGCTGACATAGATTATATATTAATCATGAGCATGGTTTCCTAGTTTTTAACTTTTTTAAAAAAAGTTTTTTTTAATTGTTTTTTTAAATTTATTTCTGAAAGAGAGAGAGACAACGTGAGCAGGGGAGGGTGAGAGAGAAAGGGAGACACAGAATCCGAATCGGGCTCCAGGCTCTGAGCTAGCTGTCAGCACAGAGCCTGACGTGGGGCCTGAAGCCAGGAACCACGAGATCATGACCTGAGCTGAAGCTGGACACCCAACTGACTGAGCCACCCAGGCGCCCCTCCTAGTTTTTAAAGTTAACCTCTTTGTAGACTTGAAAGACCACCCTTTGTTTAAAATTTTAAAATCATTATATGTGTTCTCAATAGAAAGTCAATGTATATATTGACTTTGGAAAAATTGGAAACAAATGTGCAAAAAGATTAAAATTAAACTTGTTCATAATTCTGCCAACTAGATGTAAGACCTGATAAAACACCTTCCAGATATTTTTTGTACTAGTTTGTTTTTAATCCATAAAATGTGACTGTTGTTTTCTTCCTTCCTTTCTTCCTTCCTTCCTTTCTTTCTGTCTGTCTGTCTTTCTTTCTTTTGAGAGAACACGTGTGAGCAGGGGAGGGGCTGAGAGAGCTCGCACGTGAGAATCCCAAGCAGGGATTCTGTCAGCGCAGAGCCTGGTGTGGAGAGCCTGATGGGGAGCTCGATCCCACAACCATGAGATCATGACCTGAGCCAATATCAAGAGTCAGATATTTAACAGACTAAGTCACCCAGGCACCCCTGTTTCTCTCTCTCTCTCTCTCTTTTTTTAATTGAGGTAAAATTCACATAACATAAAATTAGCCATTTAAAAGTGAACAGTCAAGAGCATATAGCTCAAACATATATTCATCACCACGTAAGGAGATCCAGTACCCATTAAACATTTACTACCTGTTTTCTCCATTCCTATCTCCTGGCACCCCCTAATCTGTTTTCTGTCTCTATAGGTTTACATATTCTGGATATTTCATACAAATGAAATCATACAACATGTAACCTTTGTTTCTGGCTTCTTTCACTGAACATACTTTGAGGTTCACTCATGTTATAGTATGTATTAGCACTTCATTCCTCATTATGGCTGAGTAATATATATATACACACACCACAATTTATTTATCCATTCATCTTTTGGTAGACAGGGATTTCTTTTTATAACCTGCTTTTTAAGAACACAATAAAATCTTAACACATTCTGAACATTTTTTATAATTTTGCTTCATACATGCTTGCAGGAATATGCCTATACAAATGTGCTTGCAACATTTAGAACTGGATTAAAAGGAGTCAATTTAGAACATTAGTTTTTTAGGAGCACCTGGGTGGCTCAGTTGGGTGAACGTCTGATTTTAGCTCACAGTTTGTGATCTCACAGTTTGTGGGTTCAAGCCCTGCGTTGGGCTCTATGCTGACAGCTCAGAGCCTAGAGCCTGCTTCAGAGTCTGTGTCTCCCTCCCTCTCTGCTCCTCCCCTGCTTGTGCTCTGTCTCTCTCTCTCTCTCCCTCAAATATCATAAACATTAACAAAATTAAAAAAAAAACTCCAGTGTTTTTGTTAACACCTAATGCATGTCAGCACACACCCATACAGGTACATACATGCCATCACTACCATCACCATTGGGGCCAGACCCTCCTGAGAGCTTTTTGTTTCTTCCTGCAGATACGAATTCTTTCTTACAGGAGGGGGTACCATGAGGAAGTGTTGATTTTGTCCCCTGTCACCTTTCTATGGGCATGTGGTGTTAGGGGGTCCAGTCCTCTGACCATCTTAGCCATCTCTAAGAGTACTATACAGTAATTGGTGATCTGAATACCGTAGCACCTGCTCTCTCAGCAGTAAGAACATGAAGTTCATTTTATTCTGTAACTCTAGTGCCAGATTAACTTATTGCTCCCTATTTAAAATTTTATTTTTCTCAAGCACTATGGCAACAAAACTAATTCATTTCTCTAGAGACATAGAATGGCCCGTTTACCACTCAGCAGGCCATACCTAGCTTTTATAACTAATTCCACCTATTGTTTAGTTCTTATCCCTTATCTCGATGCCACTAGCCTTCTATCCCCATAACCACCATCTGCCACTCCCCAGAGGATGTGGTTTTTTGTTTTCTGAGGCTTTGGGAGGAAAGGCTTTGGGAAGGAAAGACCTATGTGAGTTCTAAAATATTGGTGATTTTTACTAACTCAATTTACATAATGTACCCCCAATACAGTTAATAACTACTTGGCTTAATAAACATTCCTTGAGTTCCTACCGTGTTCTAGGCACTTTGCCAGGCTTTAAAAAAAAAAAAAAAAACCAACTAAAAATGAATTAGAATTAGGAACAATTCTAACAGAGGCACAAAAAAACAGTGGCTTACACAAGACAGAAGTTTATTTCTCTTTCATGTAAAAATCTAGATGTAGAAGTCCATGGCTGGGGAGGAGTCTCCATGATTGTCTGGGATTCAGTGGAAAGCTTCCAACTTTCTACTGTGCCATCCCTAGGGATGAGCCTCATCCTCATGTTCTAAGACGTTGTTCCAGCCATCATATCTATATTTTAGGGAAATAGGATAAAAGAAGGATGAGGCACAGAGGGTAAGATAGCTACCTTTAAAAAAAAAAGTTTGTTATCTTCAGCTAACATCTCACTTGTCAGAACTTAGCAACATGCACAAAACTCAAGATTCCAATGAGAAGAGAGCAGATAAGGGAGAAGGCAATCAATAATTGTCATCAAGACACAGTCTCTGCCCTTTGGACAGAGAAGGTAAGGAAAGACCTATCAGAATGCATAACAGGGGATCAAATTCACAGTGGGCAAAGCTCTCCAGAGATGGGGACTTCTGAAATGAACTTTTAATGAAGAGTGGAAATTAGTCAGGCAAAGGGTGTGGTGGCGATGGTGCTGATGGTGGTTAGGGAAATCCTACATAGGAGAAGTGGCAAGTTTCCAGAGGCTGAAAGATCAGAGGAATTACTAGCACTTTAGTGTGGTTGCAATATATATTTAGAGGTCAGGAGTACTGAAATATGAAGTTGGAAAGATAAGTAGGGGTCAGTTCATGTCATATCTAGTCTACTCTGCATAACAATTTTTTAGAGCCACAAAATATTTTGAATAAAATTAGTTCCCATTTAAGCTCTCACTTAAATGTTTGTGAATCACCAAACATTGATATTTAAGAAAATTAGTAATATTTGTAGAGCATCTTACTTTTCACAGTATAGTCATAAATAGTGCCTGCAAAGATAAGAGCCATTTGCTACAATTCTTCTAAGATGATCAGTCTTCTCAGATCCTAGCAACAAAAGAATCTAACTAGATCAAAACTTACCTTACTCACTTGCTTATAAGGTTCATCTCTGCCTTCTCAAAAAATTGTTTAAAAATTACCCTGTGTTCAGTGTATCCATATTAGAGACAGAAAGCTAAAAAGTTGAAGGTGTGAGTTAAATAGTGAAAATTCTCAAGTGTAGTTACTGAGAAGATAGTAATTTGATGCTGCCTCCGTCAGAGAAGGACATTCTTTTAGGGTTCCTGGACTCAATTCCAATGCCCCACCCCTCCAACATCACGCAATTTTCAGACACCAGCAGGGTGTCCAAGAATTCAACTCAATTCTGACACTATCTACCCAGAGATAGTATCAGATTCTACAGGTTAAGTTTTCTCCTCAAAGACAGCCTTTCACTCCCCACTTCAGCTGCCAGTTGCTAGCCCCAGGCTGTTACCTGTGCTTCTGAACTAATCGGCTGCTGATAAAAGGTTCCAGTGACCTCCTCCTTAGGTTAGATTAATTTGTTAGAGGAGCTCACAGAATTTAGGGAAACATTTGCTTACAGTTACCAGTTTATTAAAGGATATGACAAAAGATACAAACCAACAGTTAGATGAAGAGATACATGGGGCATGGTCACAAATAAAAGAGTTTCGGTCTTCGTGGAGGCTGGGGCCCAATTTGGTGGCATGTGGAAGTGTTCTGTTTCCTCAAGCATGGGAGCTCTTCAAAGAAGGACCAGTAAGTTGCCTTCTTGAGTTTTTAATGGAGGTTTCATTAATAGTCATAACTGACTAAGTCATTGGCCTTAGGCTGATTCAACCTCAAGTGCCTCTCTCCTCTGTGGAAGTGGGGTGGGGAGCGGGGTGGGACTGGAAGTACCAATCCTTTAATCACTGGCTTCATTTCCCTGGCAACCAGCCTCCTTTTTAGGTGGGGTCCAAAAGTTACCTCCTCAAGGGACACTTTTTATCACTCTCAACACTTAGGAAATTCCCAGGGTTTGGGGGGCTGTGAGCCTGGAATTGCAGATGAAAACAAATATATATGTCTTATAAATCACAAAATTGTAAGGATCACAGTAAATACATAAAAAATCTCATCCTACAAGTGCATTCTTAATTCAAACAAAGCAAAAACGATAAATCAGTGGTCATAGAGATGATCAGAGGTAGAGTTTGGGTCTGTAATAAAGACTGTTTGCAAAAATGGCTAAAATAATTCCTCCTATATCCCATTGCAATATGACTTTTCTGTTACTGTCATCAAAAGATGGAATTTATTTCCCTCTCTCTTGAATTGGGTTGACCCTGTGACTCATTTTGACCAAGGAACATGTTGGAAGGAACTCTGTGTGTGATCTTCAAGAACTGGCCTGAGACTAGTATAGTAGTTTGTCTAGCCCAGGGAGAGGTCATGGGGAGGGAAAACAAGGCACCCCAGCTAACAACTAGCATCAACTCCCAGCCATGAAGCCATTTTGGACCTTCTATCCCAGGTGACCCCTCCAGCTGAATGCAACTCCATGAGTGAGCCCAAATGAAACCAGCAGAACTCTCCACCCAATCCAAAGAGTGTAAGAAATGATAAGTCATTGTTGTTTTAAACCACTAAGTTTCAGAGTAGGTTGTTACACAGTAACAGATAACTGAAATAGGATCACTCTCTCTATATTTTAGATTAAAATACATTACCACTATAGCTTGTGACTCAAAAGCAATGAAGGCATTGCTATTACATCAATTTCAGGCTTAGTGTAATAGACTTTGCAAAATGAATTGGTAATAGGGAGTCAGAGCATTCATTATAATCAGCTGAAGAAAATAGCAGCTTAAAGTGTTAGACATCTCTAAGAAAACTATAAGGTCTCCACAACTAGAAGAAACATTTAGAAAATGTTTAGAAAAGAAAGCAGATGAGGCATCTGGGTGGCTCAGTTATTAAGCGTCTGACTTCAGCTCATGTCATGATCTTACTGTTCATGGGTTTGAGCCCCATGTTAGGTTCTGTGCTGATAGCTCAGAGCCTGGAGCCTGCTTCAGATTATGTGTCTTCCTCTCTCTCTGCCCCTCCCCAGCTCATGCTTTGTCTCTCTCTGTCTCTCAAAAAAAAAAAAAAAAGCTAAAAAAAAATAGAAAGCAGAATCAGGTTTATACACTATGATCTCACTCATGTAGAATCTAGAAATTAAAACAAATGAATAAATAAATACAAACATGGGATTAGATCCCTGAAACCAACAAATGGACTCACTTGGGAAACTCAATATTTAAAACATATAGATAGTTTACCAGTAAAGAACTGATAATCACAGATATATTAAAGATCAGCATTACGGCACCTAGATTTACGAATAGAAATTCCATCTACCTCTGTAGATAGGAATAAGAATGACAAAAATGATGCCTCTTGATGCTTGAAGATAAAATCCCTTTTATGGGTTGTGTGTGGTGTGTGGTGTAGCAGTTACCCTCCAAGAAGGTCCCCAGTGATTCGCATTTCCTGGTATTCACTCTCTTGGGAAATATTCTCTGTAAATCATGCTAGCCTGTGTATGCAGTAATATGTGGTGGAAGAAGTGGTATGCGACTTCTGAGACTAAGTTATAAAAGATATTGCAGTTTCTACCTTGATCTCTCCCTTGGATCACTTGCTCCTGGGAAGCCAACGGCTAGGTCTTGAGTACACCCATGCACCCCTATGGAGAGGACCACACAGTGAGGAACTGAGGCCACTAGGATCATCTTGCCAGCCATGACAGTGTGTCATCTTGGAAGGTCTTTGAGTCTGAATCAAGCCTCCAGATTTTTTATTTTTTATTATTTTTATTTTTCTGATTTTTATTAAAAGTTTGTATGTTTATTCTTTTTTTAAAATTTTTTAACAAATAGTTTATTGTCCAATTAGTTTCCACATAACACTCAGTGCTCATCCCCAAAGTGCCCTCCTCCATGCCCCTCCCCCCCTCCCCCCCACATCCATCAGTCCTCAGTTTTTGTCAGCATTCAAGAGTCTCTCATGGTTTGCCTCTCTCCCTTTCCCCCACCATTTCCGCCCTTCTTCTCCCCCTTGTTCCTCCGTCAAGTTCCTCCTAATCCTCCTATACGTGCAAACATATGATATTTGTCCTTCTCTGCCTGACTTATTTCGCTCAGCATAACACCCTCAAGGTCCATCCATGTTGCTACACATGGCCAGATTTCATTGTTTCTCATTGCCATGTAGTATTCCATGGTATAGATAAACCACATCTTCTTGATCCATTCGTCCGTTGATGGACACTTAGGCTCTTTCCATGTTTTAGCTATTGTTGAGAGTGCTGGTTAACACTCCTTTTAAAGATAGGTTTATTGAGGTTATAGTTTATTTATCATAACATTCAGTAATTTTAAGTGTACAATTCAATGATTTCTAGTAAATTTATAGACTTGTGCAATTATGACCACAATCTAAATTTAGAATATTTCCATCATGCCAAAATACATCCCGTGCCCATTAGCAGTTACTTCCCTTTCCTCTACCAGTCCCAGGCATCCACTAATGTATTTTCTGTCTATATATTTGCCTTTTCAGAAAACTTAATCTAAATGGATTCATGTAATATGTGGTGTTTGTGTCTCGCTTCTCTCTTTTTTTTCAATTAAAAAATTTTAAGTTTATTTTGATAGAGACAGAGACAGCATGAGCAGGGGTGGAGCAGAGAGAGGGAGACCAAGAATCCCAAGCAGGCTCTGCACCATCAGCACAGAGCCCGATTCAGGGCTTGAAGTCATGAAACCATGAGATCATGACCTGAGCCAAAGCCGAGAGCCAGATGTGTAACCAACTGAGCCACCCAGGCACCTGTGTCTAGCTTCTTTTTTTAAGCACTCAGCTGATATTTTGAGAGGCTCTGAACTAGAACTTCCCAACTAAGTGACTACTGAATTCTTGATGCACAGAAATTGACCACTAAGTTTGGGGGTGATTTGTTATACAGTAATAGGTAACAGGTACACATGAGTATATAGTTACTGCTGGGAAACTAAGTCCCTCTGATATCCAAAGGTTTTATAACCCAACCCCAAAGGTAAAACATTTCTTATCATTAAAACTTGTGGACATGAGAAATTATACCTTACATTGTATTGTATTGGCAGTTTCTGTTAATGACACAAAACTGATACTTGTGAACTGATACTTTTTCTAATTTTTAAATGAAAGTCATTTCCAGATCAGAGGAAAGTATCCCCACTTTATTTTTAGGTCTATGCAGAAGGTTAGATGAATGAAGAAGAAATGAATTGTGGACAATTAAAATGTGGTCTGTGGGCTACTAAGAAAACTTGCCTAAAAGGAGTTTTGGTTGGTTGGATTGGATAACAAAAGGTTTGGTTGTAATTATATAAGACTTAACTTAGCCAGTTGCACCCCTGAAATGTTGTTATCAAGAAGTCATTTAAAGGAAAAAAAAAAAAAAGAAGTCACTTAAAGGAATCATGAGGGTAGAAAGGAACAAGTAGATGCAGGCTTCAGATTTTGAGTTGATACCAAAAGGAAGAAGGAAGAGGTTTACAATTTTACAACCGTGCAATGGGTCAAAACTTCATGGAATGCTGTAAAACAAGAGTCAATTGTGAAATGGTTTAAATAATATGGAGTTAATAATGTTCTTGACAATTCTCGGCATAGTTTATTGTTTGATGATGGTTTGACTCAGTTTCTAATGTAGTGAAAGTTGAAGATTAAGAGAGTCTCTAGAATTTAGTAGTAGCAATGGTTTTAAAGCTTTCAAAATATTTCTCTATTTCTCTAATACTCTGAGGGTGAAGATCCAAATCTTCACAGTGTTCATTTCTTGTTATACAGGTACTATTCACTAAAATACTAGCCTCTGTAACACATGCTCAATTTTTTCCCTGCTATTTAATGTGCATTATGATTTAATAAAATATTTGCCTTAACTCTAAGTATGAGCATGATGTTGAAATTTCTTCAATTTTATACTTTTACTGTATGTTTTGTTCCAGTTTTTACTGAAATGTTTGTCTATTTGTATTAAACCTTCTTATAAAAATTTATTTAAATTTGTTGTATTTAACCCTGTTTGCTTTATATCAATATTTATTGATATGTGCTGTGTATGTATATACATGTATAAGACATATATACACATACACACACACATATACACACACTCCTGTGTATATAAGACATACCCACATACACATACACACACACATACAAGAATTCTCTCAAATTTATTTGATACTGTGGTATGCTTTTCAGTTGCTAGTACTAAGATGTAGCACCCGTTTTTGCCTTCATGATACTTCAAGCATAACGTGGGTCTTCATTAATTGAATATTTTTTGTTGTGTTTTATTGTCTACTATCCTTTCACCATTTTTAAAAGCTATGTGATTTAGTTCCTTTATTCATGTTTGTGGTATATAGTTAAATATACAAAATATGTCATTTCCTAGAACTTAGTATATTGCACTACACTCTACACGTAATACTCCACAAAATCACTGTAAAATATTTTGAACACTTTCATAAACATAAATAAACATGTGTACAATGAAAAGTACTTATCTACCCCATAATTTTTTCTTGCAAGATTGGGTGCTCTTATTCAAATCTTGTATTTCAGCAAATAAAGTACAGTTGACCCTTAAACAACATGGGTTTGAAATATGCAGGTCCACTTATACACAGAATTTTTTTGATAAATACAGTTCAGTACAGTAGATGTGTTTTCTCTTCATGATTTTCTTAAAAACATCTTTTATCTCTAGTTTACTTTATTGTAATTCATATAACACACAAAATATGTTAATTAACTGTTTTGTTGTTGTTGTTGTTGCTGTTGTTGTTGTTATCTGTAAGGCTTCCTGTCAATAGTACTGTATTAGTAAAGTTTGGGGAGAGTCAAAAGTAATATGTGGATTTTTTACTGCACTGGGGTTTGACTTCCCTAACCCCTGCATTGTTCAAGAATCAGCTGTGCTATGATTCAGGTGCTGGGAAACAGGGAAAATAAGATATTGATCTTGACATAAAATATCTAAGACTCTAGTTGAAGAAATGGACACAAAACAGTAAGTGATATATATATGTGCTTCCAGAGGAGGAAGCCTAAAGTATTGGGGTGGGGAGAGGTAAGGAAGGCTTTATTGGGTAGGTGACTTTTTTTTTAAGATTTTAAAAATTATTTATTTATTTAAAAAATTCAAATGTTGT
Source organism: Crocuta crocuta (assembly GCF_008692635.1). Taxonomy (NCBI): domain Eukaryota; kingdom Metazoa; phylum Chordata; class Mammalia; order Carnivora; family Hyaenidae; genus Crocuta; species Crocuta crocuta. The sequence goes on from NW_027530019.1 coordinate 3,106,985, forward strand.
ATTTATTTCTGAGAGAGAGAGAGAGAGAGACAGCGTGATCAAGGGAGGGTCAGAGAGAGACACACACACACAGAATCTGAAACAGTCTCCAGGATCTGAGCCGGCTGCCAACACAGAGCCCGACGTGGGGCTTGAACCCACGAACCATGAGATCATGACCAGAGCCGAAGCCGGATGCTTAACCGACTGAGCCACCCAGGAGCCCCTAGGTGACTTTTTAAAAATTAAAAAAAATGTTTTATTTATTTTTCTAACACACACACACACACACACGCACACACACACACACACACGAGTGCGAGTGGGGGAGGGGCAGAGAGAGAGGTAGACACAGACTTCAAAGCAGGCTCCAGGCTCTGAGCTGTTAGCACAGAGCCTGACACAGGGCTTGAACTCCTGAACCGCAAGTGACCTGAACTGAAGTCAGACGCTTAATGGACTGTACCACCAGGCGCCCCTAATAGGTGACTTTTTAAACTAAATTGTGGTTTATGGGGTCAATAAGGGGAGGAAGGGTACTCCAGACAGAGCAAAGAGCATGAACCAAGACACGGAAGCATGAAAGAATACAGAATGCTCTGAAAACAGAAATAGCTCCGTGGGGCTGGAGAAGAGTGGATGTGAAGGAACATCCTGAGGTAAAACATGAAGATTCCATAGAAGCCAGAATGAATGGGTTTGTCAGCCAAACTAAGGAGTTTAGGCTTTAACTTGTAAGGAGTATGGATTTTAAGAGGAGGAATTTTTTCCTTTAAAAAGGTTTCTCTCTGGGTGCATTGTGTTGGAGAGCAAAGAAATGAAAGGCAGTCAAACTAGTTAGGAAGCCATTATGGCAATTGAATGAGAAAGGATGAGGTCATAAATGAAAGTAAATAGCAGTGGAGAAAGCTTAGGGTCATGAATTAGGAATATATATATTAGGGATAATTAGGGATATAGGACCCTTAGATAAGGGCAACAGTGGGAAGGAGACCAAAGTGGCTCTGTGGTTTCTAGTCTGGGTGACTGGAGGAAGTTATGCCACTAAATGAAAAATAAAAGGGAAATGCCTCAAGTTGTTGGGAACTGTCTGACTCCTCCTTCTCTTTTCCAGGAAACACACTACCAATCTCTGCCAGGCCTTTGCCTCCTATATTCGCATCCCTCTCCACCCTCCTCACTTCTAATTATCTTTCACAATGCTACAAAGTCATCTTCCTAAAGCAGCTCTGATAGTAGAAATTTCTGCACAGAAACATTTGATGGAGTCCCCACTGCATTCAGAATGAAATCTAAGCTTCTTAATGGAGCATTCAAGACTATCCTTGTTCTGGCAGGCCACAAGCTACCTCTTGGATACCCTTATCTTGCTAAGTATCATTTCCTTTTCCCACTCTATATATCATCTGCCCCAAACATTAATCTAATCTTTGTTCTCTGACACATCCTGTCATTTTATACCTCTAAGCCTTAGCTCTCGCTATTTTCTCTATTTGAATGCGGTTTCTTTTCCATGCCAACCTGCCAAAACTCTACTCAGAGTTTACGTCATTGTCGCCATAACACTTTACCCATTCATCTTCTCAATCAAAAGAATTCTACCTTTTCAGTGGTGCATAGATTTTTGTGTCTCAATCACAACACTTTGGGCGTTCTGCCTTTTTAGATAGTTGTGTCTTGAAATTCCTTTTCCCTTGTCCATACCTATATACAGTATAGGTTCAAAAATTGGTGATGAATTTACCTGGAGCAGGGATCTGATTCCTTTATCAACCACCCAACATTTAGCATACAGTGGAAAAACATGGATTCTGTGAGTCCATGGCATCACGCACCAAAAAGAGTCTAGAGGAGTCACCTGTCTCGAGGGGGCCCTTTCGCTATCAAGAACATCCGTGACAAAAGATGGGAGCAAAATAATTTGCTGACAGGAGAGTATGGCTTCTCCAAATAGTTGCAAGATGCCTTTATTGTTTTTGTAAAATGAAATACCTTACGTACTTAGTGTAAAAAAGCCCTACGGGATCTAAGATTTTCCGAGGTGGAATTTCCCAGTGACAGGCGTCCTCCTGAGGTCAACTTGCTCTGACCATCACACACCGTACTAGGGAGTGGATTAAACACCGAGGCGTGTCCCCAGAGAACTGCTGCGTGGCCCGGAGCGGCCTCTGCTCCGCCCCACCCCCACTGACCGCAGCCGGGAGGCTCCGAGGGAACTCCCGCACGTCTGCGCGCGCAATCCCGGGACAAGGGTCCACGCGGCGCGCGCAATTGCCCTGGAAACCACTGCGCGCGCACGCGCAAATGCGCGGCAGGGAGCGGGACTGAGCTAAAAGCCTAGCAGAGGGAGGAGGGGTTTGCCCTCCCACTTTACTGTCGCTCCCTTGGGGGTGGGCGCGCGCACCGCCCTTCTCTCTCGGGCGGAGCGTCCTTTCCAGCACGCTCCCGGCTCCCGCCCTCCCCCGGGGCTCCCCCACCC